>NW_020173384.1:350067-405912 GCF_003031525.2 Neophocaena asiaeorientalis asiaeorientalis
AAGGTAGATAGCTAGTGGGAAGCAGCCGCATAGCACAGGGATATCAGCTCGGTGCTTTGTGACCACCTGGAGGAGTGGGATAGGGAGGGTGGGAGGGAGGGAGACTCAAGAGGGAAGAGATATGGGAACATATGTATATGTATAACTGATTCACTTTGTTATAAAGCAGAAACTAACACACCATTGTAAAGCAATTATACCCCAATAAAGATGTTAAAAAATTAAAAAAAATAAAATTAAAAATAAAAAGAGTTCCCTGTGTTCTACAGGAGGTCCTTGGTTATCTATTTTACATATAGGAGTGTGTATCTGTTGATCCCAAACTCCTCATTTATCCCTCCCCACCCATTTCCCCTTTGGTAACCATAAGTTTGTTTTCTGTGTCCGTGAGTCTATTTCTGTTTTGTAAATTAGTTCATTTATATCATATTTTAGATTCCACATATAAGTGTGATATCTTATGATATTTGTCTCTCTCTCTCTGAGTTACTTCACTTAGTATGATCTCTAGGTCCATCCATGTTGCTGCAAATGGCATTATTTCTTTCTTTTTTATGGCTGAGTAATATTCCATTGTATATATATGTACCACATCTTCTTCATCCATTCATCTGTTGATGAATGTTTAGGTTGCTTCATGGCTTGGCTGTTTTATATATATATATATATATCACATATATGTATAATATATATATAATATGTATGTATATGTGTATATATAACTAAATCACTTTGCTTTACACCTGAAACTAACACAGCATTGTAAATTAACTGTACTGCAATTAAAAGGTTAAATCTTGAAAAACAAATTTTTAATTAAAAAAGAAAAATGGGAAGCAGTGGAATTGCTTGCCCACATTTGGAATTTTAATAGATGTTGCTAAACTGCCGTCTGTAGAGATGATACCTACCTATAGTTCCCCAGTAATAGGTAGGAGTTCCCTGGTAGTCCAGTGGTTAGGACTCTGAGCTTTCACTGCCAGGGCCTGGGTTCATTCCCTGGTTGGGGGACTAAGCTGTGTGGCAAGGCCAAAAAAAATCAGAGATATTTGACCAACATGTGGTAAATGTTTTGATCTCTGTCAGAGTGACAGGCCATCTAAGTAAAGTCATTTCACAACTGAGGTTGAGCACTGTTTTAAGAGTCACCAGATTTTCCTTTTCTGGGAATCAGAGAGCATTTTAGAGCTGGAAGAGACCTTAGAGATGAGGTCCAGCCATTCAGCCTACACATGGAGAACCTGTTTGGCTGTGGTCACTTGGTTGGTCTGTGACTGAAGCCAGACCAAACCCCAGGTCTTTTATTTATCATAAAGGCTCTCCGGGTGTGTGTAAGACAGCCCTGGAAAGGTCTCTGGGGCAGTCTGGGTTTGGCTCCATAGCCGGGAAGCTGGAAGTTACAGCACAGGGCCACAACACCGTGACTGTAAGGCCAAGTGCTTTAACCCACCCTGAACTTCAGATTCCTCATCTGTAAAATGGAGTTAATATTAGCCTTTTTGCCAAGGTTTCAAGGATTAGGGTTCATGTAGATAAAGAAGCTGACACAAGTCGTCTCACAGTTGTTACCATCTTCCTCATATTTCGTTATCTGACTTCCCCACCCCACATGTAAGGGACACATAACACTAACATTCTTTTTTTTTTTTAAGTTTTATTAGGACACGGCCAGACCCATTTGTTACACGTTGTCTATGGCTCTTCCCGTGCCTCTTTCTTTTTTTCTCTTTTTAAATAAATTTGTTTATTTATTTATTTTTGGCTGTGTTGGGTCTTCGCTGCTGCACCCGGGTTTTCTCTAGTCGTGGCGAGCGGGGGCTCCTCTTCGTTGCAGTGCGGGAGCTTCTCATTGCGGTGGCTTCTCTTGTTGCGGAGCACGGGCTCTAGGCACTCGGGCTTCAGTAGTTGTGGCACACGGGCTTAGTTGTTCCACGGCATGTGGGATCTTCCCGGACCAGGGCTCGAACCCGTGTGTCCTGCGTTGGCAGGTGGATTCTTAACCACTGAGCCACCAGGGAAGCCCTGCATCATTCTTTTAAGTATACAGAAGCATCCCTTCTAGTATAAGAGGGGGCCCTTGGGGATTGGCAGTGTTCTTTAGAGAAACATTACTGGTGTGATGTCCCCAGGGAGGCCAGCGACCACCTGCCGGTGTCAGATCAGACACCGGCCTGGGTGTCCTCACTGGAGGGTACAAGGTGGTGAAGGCATTTGGGGAAGATGGGGCCAATGGGACAGGAAGTGGGGGGAGAAGGGGGGTGGCCAGGGAGAGTGTCGGCAGGGAGTTTGGGGAGGTGCCACCAAGGTCCTGAACCTCTGCTTTTGTCTTCACAGCTCCTGCAGAAAGGGACCAAGATGAACGCAGAGGTGAGTCCTCTAAAAGGACCCGTTTAAGGATGCTTTTTTCTGCAGTGTCCCTCATTTCTCCTTCACAGAGTGCCTCCTTTCCTCCAGAGTTTTCGGAAACATCAGCACAAACTTGAAAACATGTCCCCTCCTTCCTGCCACCATACATGGCTCCCGGTGATATGGGAAGAATTAGGCCCCTCTGAGTTCTTATCTGTGTCAGTCCAGCTTCAGTTAGATTAAGATTTATCTACTTCAGTTAATCCTGAAACAACACTTATGGGTTAGGGGTAGAGTGGGCTGGGCCCTGGGGGCTGCTGGGCCCTTGTGTTATTCTGGGGACACTTAACTCTGCTTACAAGAACCTTTCTCTGCATCGTCTCCCTGTCGTCTCACTTCCACTGAACCTGTTCTTCGATCCAACGAGATGCCTAGTCTCTTTGTCCCTCTGATTTTTCCTGACCAATCAGCCCCTCCTGCTCTCACTCCCTTCCAGGTCCAGCGTAGATCGTGGGGTCCATCTCTTCAACTGCTATTGTGCTCTCATCTCCAACTCCTTTTCCGCTTGTCCCCTTGATGCCCGTGGCCAGCCCAGAGGCTGTCCCCACAGGATGGTGGTCTTGGGTGAGTGGCACAGCTTCATGCTGTTTGCGGCTGGCAGAGGTCTTAAAAACCTCATCTGGGTGCTCAGCACACCCACCGGGCCCCCTCCGTAGCCCCAGGCAGCTCTCTTTCCCTTTGCCCGAAACAACCAGGTCTGGTCTTCCTCACTCTTCCCAGCTCCCTCCTCACTCTTAGTACGGGGGTCACCTTTTACTTTACGGAGAAAAACTGGAACCATCAGCCATCACCTCTCTCAATTTCGGACTTCCTGTTTGGCTTGTTCCTTTTTTCATAGTGGAAGGGATGCTTGTCAGTGACAGAGCTCCAGGCTGCAAGTACAGGAAAACACAGTTTAATGTGGTTTTTATCCTGGAAGTCCAGATGCAGGGCAGGCTTCAGGGTAGGTTGATCCAGTGGCTCAGCCACATCTTATCAAGGATGTCCGGGATCTTTGCATCTCTCTACTCTCATCCAAGTGTTGGCTTCATCCTCGAGGTAGTGCCCCTCAGGGTTCTAGGATGGCCGCCAGCCCGGGCTGGGACTACATGCTTCCTCATTCACTCTGAGCGGGAGAAAGATGGCTTTCTGCAGCTCTCCCAGAAAAGTGGGAACCTTCTTTCCTGAAGCCTCCACCAAACTCCTGCTTAGGTCTTGCTGGCCAGAACCAGGTCACATGCCCATTCCTGGACTAATTACTGTGTCAGAGGAGCCAGGATTTTGCCAACTGGCTTAGACTAATCTGTCCCACCTGGTGCAGCTTCCCCCTCTACCCCGGGGCTGGATCTGGGAAGAAGGAAGGCGAGTGGACACTGGGAAAGGACCCATTGCATCCCGTCCCAGACATTTCTGGTGAAAGCGTATTCACTGAAAAAACACGCACACCTAAAAGCTGAGAATTATGTTTTATTCTGCTGACTTACGGAGGACTTAAGCCCGGGATATAGCCTCTCAGGAAACTCTGAGGGACTGCTCCAAAGAGGTAAGGGACAAGCCAGGATATATAGGGGGTTTTTGCCCCCCAAAAAAACCCCAGGCAATTGGAACATCAAAAGATTACTGTTAAAGGAAAACAGACATCTCAAGTTAGTGAATTTATCACTTTTCTATGTATGGGAAGATGCAAGAGTCTAGGCTTACTGAAATCACTCCTTTGATAGGCACCTTAGCTATCTAGGGTGCCTAAGAGCAGTGGCCTGCTCTCTCCCATCCTGAGTCCCCTGAGGATGTACCTCGGGGGCAGCTGCAGTGGCTGAGGGCTTGATGGCCTCGACAGCCTTTCTTTACTGAAATGTCCACACTCTGAATTGCAGGCTCTGCCACCTGTTCAGACCTTGTACCACCTCCCTGATTACCTCCTTGACCAGCTGCCCTGTTGGGCTCATTTCTACTCGATCTTTCCCATCAATATTTCCAACTGCTTTAGTTTTTACTTTCTTCAGAACAAAGCAACACATGAGGTCTTGTCGAGCTACCGTAATCCTATTTTTCTCATTCCCTTCAGAAACTCATCTTTAATAGTAGTTTTCTGATATAATTCAAAAAGGTACGTGCACCCCTATGTTCATAGCACTATTCACAGTAAACAACCTAAATGTCCATTGACAGAGGAATGGGTAAAGAAGATGTGGTGCATATATACAATGGAATACTACTCGGCCATAAAAAAGAATGAAATAATGCCATTTGCAGCAACATGGATACAACTAGAGATTATCATACTAAGTGAAGTAAGTCAGAAAGAGAAAGACCAATAGCATATGATATCACTTACATGTGGAATCCAAAATATGGCACAGAGGAACCTATCTACAGAACAGAAACAGACTCACAGACATAGAGAACAGACTTGTGGTTGCCAAGGGGGAGGGGTGGTGAGGGAGGGCTGGACTGGGAGTGTGGGATGAGCAGATGCAAACTATTATATCTGGAATGGATAAACATAAACAACAAGTTCCTACTGTAGCACAAGGAACTCGTCAATACCCTGTGGTAAACCATAATGGAAAAGACTATAAAAAAAAGAATGTAGATATGTGTAAAACAAAAAAAATAGCTTTAAAAAAGTTTATACACAGACCTAGTACAAAACTCAAAAGCTATACACAAGACGTTAAACAGTCAAAAGTGAGTCTCCCAGGTACCCCATCCCCCCAGCCTCCTCCACCCCAGGGCTGGCCTCTGTTAACCATTTTCTGGGGCCTCTGCCGCCTTATCCGAAGGCCCTGTAACTCACTCTACTTCTCATGTTCTTGGAAGTTGTGAGAAAAAAGAGTAAAAACTTAGCATTAACGTTAAGCTCATAGAGCCTGCCCTGGTAAGATTTCTATCAATCATCAGCCACCCCTTCTGTTCTATAATTTTGACCTTTCCTTCTTTGGTGCTTTTTTTTTTTTTTTTTTTTTTTTTTTTTTACGAACCCGTGTCCCCTGCATCGGCAGGCGGACTCTCAACCACTGCGCCACCAGGGAAGCCCCTTTGGTGCCTTTTCTCTCTCAACCTTTTAAAAATATTCCCAGACCTTGGGTCCCCCTCTAACTATTCTGCCTGAAACACCCTGTGACCACCTTCTAGTGGTGGTGGTCACCCTTCTCACTACCCTCTCCTGTCTCATCCCAGGGCAGCCTGACGTGGTCCTCGCTGCTCCAGTAAAACTTCTCAGAGCTCTCTCTCTGGAAGTGATCCCTCCCTCATGTGAATTTCCATCACCCTTCTTTTGTTACCTTCCATCCTTTGACTTGGAGCAGAACCGTCTGTGTGCCCTGTTCATCTTCGCATCCCCATAGCAGCTGGCATGATGCCTCCAACACCGTGTGTCCTCACTGAATGGCAGTTGACTGAATGATGGGACGATTCGGAGACTGTTGAGTCATCTTGTGATTCATTCCAGAGCTTGGGTGGATCAGTAGAAATGTAGAGGAAGGAGAACTTGCAGAGACTTGAGGCTGGCTGGGGAGGGAGGGAGGAGCGGGGTCTCAGCCGTAATCAGCCCTTTGGTCTCAGGGGATTTGTCCAGTGCAGGAATGACTCCCAGGATTTTTCCAGCATGTCAAGCTGGGTGCCTGACAGAATTTGCAGAGCCACTGGCCTTTGCCCGGAAGTTCAGAGCACAGCCAGTCAGGTGGGGTGGGTGGTTGGAATCTAGCACAGAACCAGGTCAGGGCGGGACGGCCAGGTGGAAATGCCCGGTTTGCATTTCTTCCTGGGACTGGAGCTTGGAGGAGAGGATGGCTCGTAGCGCATGATGTGGGAGACTTCAGCCTAACGGTGGTCCTGGAAACCTTAAGAGTGTGAGACACCCCTCCCCCACTCTGGGAACATGGGGAAAAGAGAAGAACAGAGGGACAGGCTTGAGCACTGGGGAATGTGCAACGCTAGGGCGCAGGATGAAGTGTGAGAAGGAAACCTCGCCGTGAGACGAGGGAAGACAGGGAAGGAGCGAATTTAAAGAAGGTCCCCTTAAGTGTCAACTACGAGTTGAGGTCCAGGAGAATGCCGCTGAGGGAAGGCCCTGGAACTTGGCAGTGAGGAGATCTGAGATGCCCTGTGATACGACAGAGAGGTGTGGTAGTGAAAACCAGCTTACAGTTGGGCTAGAAGGCTGAGTGGAGGAAGCAGATGCGGCCCTGGGGATATGAGCAGCCGGCTGATTTGGGGGCAGTGGACAGGCCACGGGCAGGGACAGAGCGCACTGAAGACCAGGCGGCAGAAGCCGCCCAGCTCTGTAGCCAGAGCCTAGGACAGGAGCAGCGGGTAAGCCCAAGGCTGTGCAAACTGTAGAGCACTCATCCGCTCAGAGCACCCCTCGGATTTTTATATTTATTTTATGTGTTTGCATCTTGGATAACATGCATTCACATGATTCAAAATTTTAAAGAATTTAGAAAAAAAAAAAAGATTTACTCTGGGAAGACCTCTTCTCTCCCAGCTACTCTGTTATGCTCCCAGGCAACCAGTGCTACTGGTTTCTTGGCTATCCTTTCAGAGATTCTAAACATATACAAGTATTTTTTCCCTTCAGCTGCCTCCCCCCCTTGTTTTTTTTTTTACACAAACTAGAGCACACATCTTACACTGGTCTGTATTTTGCTTTTCTCAGCCAACAATATATCTTGGAGATCAGTCCCTTCCAATACATAAAGAACTTCCTTGTTCTTTTTTATAGCTGTGTAGCATACCATAATTATATAACCAGTCTGCTATTAACAACATATACATTATTTTCAGTCTTTTGCTGTTACAAGCAAGGCTGCAATAAACCTGGGTCATTTTACTTGCATATATGCTTTAGAAATGGATTTCTCTGAGCAAAGAATATTTGTGTGATAAACATTTCCAAGTTGCTCTCCACAAAGTTTGCCTGTTTTTCTCTCCCTCTGGCAACATATGAATATGCCTGTCTTCCCAGGCCAGCCAGTGTGTTATCAAACTTACTGATCCTTGTAAACAAGTGAAAAACATTAGGTTGTGCTTCCTGACTATTTGAAATCTTCATACCCCCTCCTGGAGTGGAAACCCAGCACCTGCCCTCAAACCTCCCACCTTGAAGTTCTACAGTGATTTTACATTTTCTTCTACTCTCCTCACCTCAGAATAATTTTTTTTTCCTGAGTTGGCAGTGCATGTGTTTTTGTTTTGTTTTGCGGTACGCGGGCCTCTCACTGTTGTGGCCTCTCCCGCTGCGGAGCACAGGCTCCGGACGCGCAGGCTCAGCGGCCATGGCTCACAGGCCTAGCCGCTCCGCGGCATGTGGGATCTTCCCGGACGGGGGCATGAACCTGTGTCCCCTGCATTGGCAGGCAGACTCTCAACCACTGCGCCACCAGGGAAGCCCCCATCCATTTACTTTTAATCTATATGTGTCTTTATATCTAAAGTGGACTTCTTGTAGACAACATATAGTTAAGTCTTGTTTTTTAATCCACTCTGACAATCTTTATCTTTTAACTGATGCATTTAGACCATTAACATTCAAAGTGATTATTGATGTAGGTGGATTAATATTTGTTACTGTTTTCTATTCATTGCCTTTGTTCTTTGGTCCTATTTTTCTCTTCCACTCTTTTTCTGCCTTTTGTGATTTAAATTGAGCGTGTTATATGATTCCATTTTCTCTTTTTTCTTAGCATATTCGTTATACTTCCTTTTTTTATTGGTTGCTCTAGGGCTTGCAATATACATTTACAACTAATCCAAGTCCACTTTCAAATAATAACTATACCACTTTACAGATAGTGTGAGTACTGTAAAATAACATAATAATTCCATTCCTTCTTCTTGTCCTATGTATCACTGCTGTTACTCATTTCACTTACGTATAAGCATACATAAGCATATAAATACATACATAAAGTATATACATAAGCGTAAATAATTGAATACTTTGTTGCTGTTATTATTTTATTGTTATTTAGATCAATTAAGAATAAGAAAAATAAAGTTTTTATTTTACCTTCACTTAATCCTTCTTCCTTTCTTTAGGTAGACCTGAGTTTCTGACCTGTATTATTTTTCTTCCTCTCTAAAGAAATCATTTTAACATTTCTTGCAAGATAGGTCTACTGGCAACAAACTCCCTCAAATTTTTGTTTGTCTGAGAAAGTCTTTATTTCTTCTTCACTCTGGAAGGATAATTTCACAGGGTACAGAATTCTAGGTTGGTAGTTTTTTTTCTCTCAACACTTTAAATATTTCACTCCACTCTCCTCTTGCTTGCATGGTTTTTGAGGAGAAGTTGGATGTAATTCTTTTCTTTGTTCTTCTGTAGGTAAGGTTGATTCCCTCTGGCTTTTGTTATCTTCTTTTTTTTTTGGCTGCGTCACACGGCATATAGGATTCTAGTTCCCTAATCAAATTTGCGCCCCGTGCAGTGGGAGCACGGAGTCTTCAACACTGGACCACCAGGGAAGTCCCGTCTCTCTGGCTTCTTTCAGGATTTTTTTCTTTATCTTTGCTTCTCTGTAATTTGAAAATGATATGCCTAACATCATTTTGCAGGGGTGGGGGGGGGGTATTTATCCTGTTTGGTGTTCTCTGAACTTCCTGGACCTGTGGTTTGGTGTCTGACATTAATTTGGGGAAATTCTTAGTCATTACTGTTTCAAGTATTTCTTGTGTTCCTTTCTCTCTTCTCTTTCTGGTGTTCCCATTACATATATGTTACACCATTTGTAGTTGTCCCACAGTCCTTGGATATTCGCTTCAGTCTCTGTTCTCTTTGCTCTTCAGTTTAGGGGGTTACTATTGAGATATCCTCAATTTCAGAGATTCTTTCCTCAGCCATGTCTACTCTACTAATAAGCCCATAAAAGGCATTCTTTGTTTCTGTTACATTGTGTTCGATCTCTAGCATTTCTTCTTCGTTCTGTCTTAGAATTTGCATCTCTCTGCTTACATTGCCCATCCGTTCTTGTATGTTGTCTGCTTTATCCATTAGACCCTTAGCATAGTAATCGTAGTTGTTTTAGGTTCCCAGTCTGGTAAATCCAACACTCCTGTTATGTCTGGTTCCGATGCTGCTCTGTCTCTTCAAATTGTGTTTTTTGTCTTTTGCTACGGCTTGTCATTTTTTTCTTGATCGCCAGGCATGATGTATCATGTAAAAGGAGCTGCTGTAAATGGGCCTTCAGCCATGTGGTGGTGAGATATAGGGGGAGGGGAAGCATTCTCTGCCTCCATGATCAGGTCTCAGTCTCATAGTGAGCCTGTGCCTCTGGACTGCGAACCACACAAGTATTTCTCAGTTGTTGCTTTTCTTCTTCCCCTCTTAGGTGGGACAGTGTGGCTAGAGTGGGCTAGAGTTGGGTGTTTCCCTTCTCCCAAATGGAATTCTAGAGTAGTCTGGAGTTTTGTACAGTGGACCCTTACACAACACCGGGGTTAGAGATGCTGACCCTCTGTGCAGTTGAAAATCTGCCTGTAACTTACCGTCGGCCCTCCATATACACAGCTCTGCATCCACAGATTCAACCAGCCGCAACTGTGATATTTACTTTTAAAAAAAATCCATGTGTAAGTGGACCTGCACTGTTCAAATGCATGTTGTTCAAGGGTCAACTGTTTTTCCCTTCCCTGCAGTCAGTTAGGCTCTGATAATTCCCCAGCACGTTAGGGTCTGGTTAGCTAGTTTCCTGTGAGGGCAGGCCTCATTAGGAAGAACGGCACGCTCTGGTATATTTCAGAGTGGTGCTTTTTCCCCACTCCTGCTGGAAGCACAGGGGGAAACATCTCCAGTATTGACTGTGGGAACCTGGTCAAGCTCTTGGAGGTAAATCTCACAAAAATGAGAGGGTCTCCCCGTGACTGGGTCCCCCTGGAGGTTTTAGGTCTCCAAGGTGTCCACACTGAGCCCCCAGCAACTCATCCGTTACAGTTCAGGCTTTCCTACTGGTTCTGGCGTCTGGTTCCTGTGGTCGTTTCTACTCTTGAACCTCTGCTCTGCTAAGTTATTCTCTTCATTAGTCCCTCTGTCTCTCCAGTCTTGGGGGCAGTGGTTTGCCTTGTGTCCTCACCTCTCTTACGGATCCTGGAAGACTTAGTTTTAGTTAGTTTTTCAGTCTGTTTAGCTGTTTACCCATTATCAGGATGGAGTGGCAACTTCCAAGCTCCTTCCATGTGCAGTGGGAAACCAGAAGCCCTCACCTCTTTGATCTGCAGTTTCCTTTCAGAACATGCCTTGAAGAAGCCTCATGTCAGATGAGCAGGTGCAGGTAAAATGGTCTCTCTAGCAAAGTCATTTTTCTCAAAAACAAAGTTCTTTCCCACAGAGGAACTCAACTGTTAATATGTCAGCATTTTCACCCATATCTTGTCCCTCTGTGTCAGTTTTGCAAAGGAATGTTGTGTAAACCAAACTCAGAAGCACTTTCAATCTGACACCATGCCAGCCAGGTTCTGTACACAAGTTTGTGTGTATCGTTAATTACTAAAATAGAAAAAGTAACTCGGCTTCTTACAGATAATGAAGCTGTTTCTTAACCTCATGGCTCTTTTAAAGCTAATAGAAACTTATGTTCCTGGTTGTTTTCTGGAATGTAGTAATTTAGTAGTTAATCTTAGGAATACTGTATACGTTCAGCCTCATAAGGAGATTCCTTGTTTCCTTTTTGGGGTGAAAGAAGAAACAAATATTTGATCAGGCGTGTGTGTTTTGGCTGTTACAGTACAGATTTCTCCAAAGACCGTCTTTCTGCTTTTCGTATATGAGACTGTCAACAATTAGAATTAAAAGGGTAAACTTGTAACCCAGAAGGTACTAACAGGACTAAATTGCCTGTTGTCAGTTGGGCATTGTGGCCTCTCCTTCCCACACTCTCCCTGACTCAAGGAAGACAAGCCTAGAACTGCATTGCCCACTGGTCCATTTCATGTGTGACGTTGGCCAGTTAGAAGCAGACTTGGGAGATTTGGAAGGCTGAAGAAAGAGAGACTGTTATTGAGAGAGCACAGTTGCTTCTTCCCAGCTGCGGGCTGAAAAAGGCCACAGATGCTTTCCCCGAGGTCTTGGCGTCCAGGCAAGCTCTTGAGAATGACTTGCTTCAGTACGGCAGGGAGATGGTCAGTGATGGCTTCTCTGGCTTTAGCTCCCCAGTGGTGGCAATGGTCATGTAACCCAGGGGCCCCCAACGCCAGGGCCGCAGACCAGTACTGGTCCACGGCCTGTTAGGAACCGGGCCACACAACAGGAGGTGAGTGGTGGGCGGACGAGTGAGTGAAGCTTCATCTGCTGCTCCCCATCGCTCCCCATCACTTCCCCATCGCTCCCCATTGCTCCCCATCGCTCCCCTGTCGCTCCCCATCACTCCCCATCACTCCCCCATCACTCCCCATTGCTCCCCATCACTCCCCTGTCACTCCCCATTGCTCCCTATCACTTCCCATCACTTCCCCATCACTCCCCATCACTTCCCCATCACTTCCTTATCACTCCCCCATCGCTTCCCCATCACTCCCCCATCACTCCCCCATCACTCCCCATCGCTCCCCCATCACTCTCCATCGCTCCCCATCACTCCCCATCACTTGCATTACTGCCTGAACCACTCCCACCCACTGTCCATGGAAAAATTGTCTTCCATGAAACCAGTCCCTGGTGCCAAAAAGGTTGGGGACCGCTGATATAAGCCTCTAATTCCCCGTGTTAAAACTCTGTGCTTAGAACACATTGAATGGTTTCTCTTTTCCAGACTGAATCCTGACTGGTACCTTGAGGGGTTTATGAGTAACCTGACTGGTACCTTGAGGGGGTTATGAGTAAGTTGTGGAACAACAGTAGTACAAAGTCTGGGAGAAAGGAGGTGGAAGTAACCTGTTGGAAGGTTCTCATGTGTGAAATGGTACGATGTTACCTTAAGGCAGGCTGTGCTAAGTAAAATATGTATCATATAAAGGCCTTAATAAACCACTAAAATCGATACAGCTACTAGCCACCGGGTGAGATTAAATGGAATCATTGGCAATACTTTATTCATCTGAAAAGAAGTCAGAAGAAGAGGGAAAGAAGCACAGATTGGACAGATAGAAGACAACAAGACAATAGATTGGAACCCAACCATATCCGTAATCATAGGGTAAATTGTTTAAACACTTCACTGAAAGGCAGAGATTGTTAGACTGAATAAAAAGCGAGACCTGGGGCTTCCCTGGTGGCGCAGTGGTTGAGAGTTCGCCCGCCGATGCGGGGGACGCGGGTTCGTGCCTCCCTCTGGGAGGATCCCACGTGCCTCGGAGCGGCTGGGCCTGTGAGCCATGGCCGCTGAGCCTGCGTGTCCGGAGGCTGTGCTCCGCAACGGGAGAGGCCACAACAGTGAGAGGCCTGCGTACCGCAAAAAAAAAAAAAAAAAAAGCGAGACCTGACAGTATGCTGCCTACAGGAAACTCACTTCAGATATGAAAGCACACATTGGTTAAAAGTGAGGGGTTGGGGAAAAAATGTACTATGCTAACACAAATCAGCGGAAACTGGGAGTAGATTGATGATATCAGACGAAATAAATTTCAGGGCAAAAAATACTACCAGGAATAAAAGTGGTCATTTCAGAATGATAAAGTGGTTAATTCATCAAGACACCATAACCACCCTAAAAATTTATATTCCTGACAATGGAGCTTTGAAATACATCAGTCAGAAAGTGATAGAACTGTAAAGAGAAATACACAAATCTACAATTGTATTCAGAGATTCTAGTACCTATCAATGATTGATAGAACAAGTAGACAGAAAATCAGTAAGTATATAGAAGACTTGAATAACATTATCTACCAGCTTGATCTAACAGACCTACGGGACAGTCCAGCCAACAACGGTAGAATACACGTTCTTTTTAAGTGTGCTGAAAACATTTACCAAGACAGACCATATGCTGGATCATAAAACATGTTTTTAAAAAGTTAAGGGTTCAAATCATTTAAAGGATGTTCTCTGATTGATATTTCTCTGGAATTAAATGAGACACCCGTAGTAGAAAAATTTCTGTAAAATCCCTAAACATCTGGAACTAAATAACATACTTCTGAATAATCCATTGACCAAAGAGTTCATCACAAGGGAAATTAGACAGTATCGTTAACTGAATGAAAAGGAAATCATGACACTTCCCAGTTTGTGGGGTGCAGCTAAAGCACCGCCATCACTTACAGGGCAATTTATAGCACTAAATGTCTGTTTTTGGAAAGAAGAAAGTTTTTGAATGAATAACTTAAATTCCCAACCTCAGAGTTTTTTTAAAAAGAGCATATTAAACCCAAAACAAGCAGAAAATTTGAAGTAATAAGGATAAGAGCAGAAACCAACACAATAAGGAAACAAAAAACCATCAAGAAAATCGGTGAAACCTAAAGAGAGTCTTTTGGGGGTTTTTTGAGATCATTAGAATTGATAAAACTCTAGCCAGGCCGCTCAGGAAAAAGAGAGAGAAGACACAAATTACCAATATCAGAAATGAGACAGAGGACATTACTGCAGATTCTACAGAGTTAAAGAATAATAAGAGAATACTGTGGATACCTTTATGGCTAGGAAAGAGTAATTTAGATGAAATGGGCATATTCCTTGAAAGACTCAGACTTCCTAAGCACTTTGAAAAAGAAGTGGCAACCTGAATGTATATATATTCCAACTATACCTATTAAATAAATAGTCTCTGTAGTTAAAACCTTTCCACAGAGAGGAATTCTGGATTGAAGAAGCAGCCTGCTCTGATGTGAACTGCTTATACAGAGAGGCATTTGTCAGGAACTTCAGGTGGCTTCTAAGAGCTCTCCATCCCACAACCATAAGGAACTGAATTCTGCTGACAACCACATGAGCGTGGAAGAGAACCCTGGGCTCTGGATGGGAACGTAACCTGCCAGCTCCTGACTGCAGCCTAGTAAGACCCTGGGCAGAGGACTCCGTTAAGCCACATTCAGATTCCAGACCCTCAGCAACTGTGAGATAATAAATTTGGCAAAGGATCAGAGCGCTCTACTTGGGCAGACTCCTTCCTGATCATTTGCCACCGAAAGATGATCAGAAAACAAAATGAGTGTCATATGGTTTATCATTTGTGTATGTTTCGTGAA
Organism: Neophocaena asiaeorientalis asiaeorientalis; assembly: GCF_003031525.2. Classification (NCBI taxonomy): domain Eukaryota; kingdom Metazoa; phylum Chordata; class Mammalia; order Artiodactyla; family Phocoenidae; genus Neophocaena; species Neophocaena asiaeorientalis. Next base: position 364,576 of record NW_020173384.1, read on the forward strand.
CTCATCCCAGTACTCCAAACCCAGTGCCAACAGAGAAAGCCATGAAACGCCAGCATCCGGCAGCAATTCTGGACTAAATGATTCAAGGTCAGCCCCTCCGTCATCTAGTCAAGAAATCATGTCTAGAGCTGCCAGTTCTTCCTCAGAAAGACTGAGACAACACACGCTTCCACAAGCACAGATGGATTCCCATATAGTTACCTGTTTCCACACGTAATACAAAGAAACGTAGACAACCGGTTTCTCGGGCAAGCTGTTCCAGCAAGACCGCCAGTGTATCTTGCTTTTAGTCCATTGCGGGTACTATGGTGGCAAACGTGTATGCTCATTAGTAATATGTGATATTTTGTACAATGTCAAGCTGCCGTTTCAGCTCAGGCCACATTGAACACCAGCCCAGCCCAAACTACTGCTTCATAGCCTCTACATTGGCACATGTTCCTGGAGAATAATCACCACCGGCTCCAAACTCAGTGGTCCAAGAAAGCTAACCCCTGAATGAGAACGCTAAACAAAGATGTCAGTTTGAGGCTGGCTGAATTGGATGTACAGGTCCTCACAAGCTGCAGTTCTCTTTAGCATTGTGTTTTTCTTTTCTTCCTTTAGTCAATTTATACGGTAATGGGAGCCATGCCGCTGCTTTATGTACAGAAAGCTGGATGATTTCCTGTTAGGCATGAGGAGGTCAGCCGCAGGCTCCCTAAAATAGTGCCAAGTTAAGGATGATGGGAAACAAGTAAACAATCTAAAACTTGAAGAAGTGGGTCATTTTATGGATGATGGGCTTGGCGATAAGGGTGGGAGTGGGGAAGGTGCAGGTGAAGAAGCCAGTGCAATTCAAAGACCTGGATTAATGGTTTCAGCTTGATCTTATCACCACCTTCTTTACTTCACTAATGCCAGAGGGCCGCCCCCTGTCAAGAGTTAGGCTTGAAAAACCATGCCAGCTGGAAAGGAGGGTTTGACTTTAGGAAAATGTTTAAACAGTAGTGTAATTTAAAAGTATATATGAGTATTAAAAAAAAAAAAAAAAAAAGTATATATGAGTATAAAACCTTTTTATTATCGTGAGATTTTTCTTCCTTTAAGCTCATACATATGAATATTGTACATACAAATGGATTACTAATTGTATGATTTAAAAAAAAAAAAGACTAACAGAACATAGTGTTACAATATTGGTCTTCCAGATTTTATTCATTTCAATTATGTATATTATCCCAAGACAGACGTATTTGTGGGTCTTATTTCTTTAAATAAGAAATTTGCTGCTTCATATATAAATTTCTATAGTTGTAGATTGACCATTCAGTATGTAATTTATTATCTATTTTCTATGAATTATTCTGAAAGTTTCAAATGAATGATCTCACAGTGTTTAATAAAGAATGTTATTTACCTAAAATGTGCTAGTAGCAACTGGCCCAGCCCTAAAACCAAGAAACTTATCACTAATCTTAATTTTATTGGATAAAGGAAACCTATTTTAAGGGCATGTATTCCATCAGTTGGAATTCATACCGTAAAGAAAAAGCAGTTCTTTAGTAGAATTAACAGTGATAGAAAATGTTTTATACAGGCAGTAAAAAGGGAATACTTTTATAGAATCAGAAATACTAGAAATAATTTGGCATTACAAGAAAAGAGAATTACAGACCTGTAACTCTCACGAACACAGATGCAACCATTTTTAATAAGATTTTAGCAAATAGAATCAACAACATATAGAAAGGATAATACATTATGATCAAGTGAGGTTTATCCTGGGAATGAAAGGTGTCACTATATCAACAGACTTTAAGAAAAAAATCACACAATCATCTCAATAGACATAGAAAAGGCACTTGACAAAATTAGACCATTTATGGTTTTAAAAATTTAAGCAAAATATGAATAAAAGGAAATATCCACATCCTGATAAAGGGTATCTACAAAAAATTCTACAGATAAGACAATTCTTCTTGGTGAAAAGACCAAATGCTGTCCTCTAAGATTAAAACGTGAGCAAGAATGTCTGCTCTTGGGGCTTCCCTGGTGGCGCAGTAGTTGAAAGTCTGCATGCCAATGCAGGGGACACGGGTTCGATCCCTGGCCTGGGAGGATCCCACATGCCACAGAGCAACTGAGCCTGCGGGCCACAACTGCTAAGCCCGCCAGCCACGGCTGCTGGGGCCCGCGTACCTGGAGCCCGTTCTCTGCAACAAGAGAAGCCACGACGATAAGAGGCCCGCACACAGCAACGGAGACCCAACACAGCCAGAAATAAAAACAGGTAGATAAGTAAATTTATAAAAAAAAAAAAAAAAAAAAAAAAAGAATGTCTGCTCTTGCTACTCCTATTCAAAATCATACTGGAGTCCCACCCAGTGCAATCAGGCAAGAAAAATGAATAAAACACATACGGATTGGAAAGGAAGAAGTAAAACCGTCTCTGTTCACATCTGACTCTGTGGTCTATGCGGAAATCTAATGGAATCTACACAAAAGCCGCTAGAAGTAATAAGTGAGTTCAGCAAGGTTACAAGATGCCAAGTCAGTATACAGAAATCAATTGTATGTCTGTATACTCACAATGAACAATTGGAAATGGAAAGTTAAAATACTATTTATAATAGCACTAAAAATCATTAAAAAAAACAAGTATAAATCTCACAAAATATGTGCTAAATCCATATACTGAAAATGACAAAATGAAAGTAATCAAAGACCTAAATAAATGGGGATATGTACCACATTCATGGATTAGAAGATTCATTATTGTGAAAATGTTGGGTTTTTTCTCAAACGGATCCATATATTCAACATAATCCCATTCAGAATCCTGGCAGGAATTTTTATTTTATTTCATTTTATTTTATTTATTTAATAATTGAAAAACTGAGTCTAAAATTTCTATGTAAAGGCAGGAGAACTATAATTTTGGAAAAGAAAAAGTTGGTGGATTCACAGTAATGGACTCCATACTTACCATAAAACTATAGTGATCAAGACAGTTTCCTTTTGTACAAAGGTACAAAGGCATTTCAAAAGAAAAAGGATGGTCTTTCTCAATAAATCATATTGGAACAGTTGGATATCATATGCGAAAAAAAAAAAAGAAACTTGATGGCTTGCAGAGAAGAAGGCACATGAGCTGGGTTTAAAGTCCTGGTACATTTAAATACGGGGCTGGCATAGCCCTGCCTAGTTGTAGATAGTTGATACAGCCTGTGGAATGAATACATACACTAGAAGCTGCCTCTCTGCTCTAAAAAAATTTTTTTAAGAAACTGATTCATACCTTACTCCATGTGAAAAAATTAATTCAGAACATAACCTATAAAAGTAACTAAGGACTTCCTTGGTAGCGCAGTGGTTAAGAATCCGCCTGCCAATGCAGGGGACATGGGTTCGACCTCTGGTCTGGGAAGATCCCATATGCTGTGGAGCAACAAAGCCCATGTGCCACAACTACTGAGCCTGCACTCTAGAGCCCACAAGCCACAGCTACCAAAGCCTGCATGCCCTAGAGCCCAAATACTGCAACTACTGAGCCCTTGCGCCACAACTACTGAAGCCCGCACACTCTAAGGCCTGCATGCCATGACTGCTGAGCCCACGTGCTACAACTACTGAAGCCCGCGTGCCTAGAGCCCATGCTCTGCAACAACAGAAGCCACCACAGTGAGAAGCCTGTGCACCGCAACGAAGAGTAGCCCCCACTCGCCGCAACTAGAGAAAGCCCGTGTGCAGCAACAAAAACCCAACGCTGCCAAAAAAGAAAGAAAAAAGTAACTAAAACTAAAGTAAGCTAAAACTGTGAATCTTAAACTATAAAATGTCTAAAAGAAAACATAGAAGAAAATGTTTGTGACATTGGAGTAGCCAGAAGAATGGTCCATTAAAAAATTTTTTTGATAAGTTGACTTCATCAAAATTAAGAACTTTAGCTCCTAAAAAGTCACTCTTAAGAAAATGAAAAGACAAACTGCAGACTAGGAAAAGTTGTTTGCAAATTACGTATCTGACAAATGAATTGTATCAAAAATATATAAAGAACTCTAAAAACTCAATAATAAGAAAATAAACAACCCAATAAAAAGTGGCAAAAGATTTGAACAGACACTTTACCAGCAAAGATTTATAGACGGCAGATAAGCACACGAAACAGTGCTCAACATCCCTAGTCGTTAGGGAAATGCAAATAGAAACCTCAGTGAGCGACCACAACACACCTGTTATAATGGCTAAAACAAAAAGGAGAAAACCTGATAATACCAGGTGCTGGCGAGAATGCAGAACAGCTGGACCTCTCAGACATCAGTGGCGAGAATGCAAAACAGTATAGGTGTAAAGGTACACTTTGGAAAAACTCAGTTTGCTAGTTTCTCATAAAGTTAAGCCTACACTTGCCATGTGACACAGCAAACTCATACCCAGGTATTTACCCAAGTTTGAGAACTGTGCTGACACAAAAAGTAGGACATGACTATCTATAGCGGCTTTCTTCGTAATTGAATTATGAACTCATTTGAACTGGAAGCATCAGAAATGTCCTTCAACTGCGAAATGGATAAACAAGCCATTATGACTAGTACTCAGTAATAAAAAGAAATGATTGATACGTGCAACAACATAGGTGAAAAATGCATTGTGCTAGGCAGCAGATAGACTCAGACTACATATCGTACGATTTCATTTATATGACATTCTAGAAAAGGCAAAACTATTGGGATGGTAAACAAATCAGTGGTTGACTACAAAGGGGCACAGGTAATTTTGGAGGGGGTGATAGAACTGTTCTGTATCCCTTTTTTTTTTTAATTGGAGTATAGTTGATTTACATTGTTTTAGTTTCACGTGTACAGCACAGTGAATCAGTCATACATATGCATGTATCCACTCTTTTTTTAATTTAGATTCTTTTCCCATATAGGCCATTATAGAGTATTGAGTAGAGCTCCCTGTGCTATACAGCAGGTTCTTATTAGTTATCTATTTTATATATAGTAGTGTGTATATGTCAATCCCAGTCTCCCAGTTTATCCCTCCCCACCCTTATCTCCTGGTAACCATAAATCTTTTTTCTACATCTGTGACCCTACTTCTGTTTTGTAAATAAGTTCATTTGTTCTATATCTTGACTGTGGTAGGTATATGAGTTTATGTTGGTCAAAACTCATAGAACTGTACACTAAAATTGGTGGGTTTTATTATATGCAAAAAAAAAAAAATCTGATAGTATCAGGAAAAGCTTCATAGAGTGTAAGATGCCCAAGTCTTAAAAGCTTTGAAGGTGTGGACATCCACCCTGTGGACAGTGGGGAGAAGCTCGTTCCAGGCAAGGGGAACAGGATTTGCAAAGACTTAGAGGGAGCAAACAGTCGTGTGTGTTCTGCGTACTTTGAAGTTGTTTGGAAGGTCAGAAGCCTAAAGTTACACAGTGGGGGAGTTGACCAGAAGGCCTTGCTGGAGAAGCAGGCTGGAGCTGAGTTGTGAAAGGCCTTATGTGTTTGGTAAAGAATGTGGACTTGGATTTTTTTTTTTTTTTCCCCTTTAGTTGGTGTCCTACAAACTTTCTTACAGTTTGGGCTGCTGTAATAAAGTACCACAGAAATTTCTCTCTCGCAGTTCGGGGTCTGGAAGCCTGAGATCAGGTTGAGATCTGGCGGGAGGGGTACCCTTCTGGGCTGCAGACTACGGACTCCTCAGCCTGTCCTCACGTGAGCGGAGAGCAGGGAGAGGAGGCATGCTCTCTCGTGACTCTTAGAAGGGCACCAACCCCATTCATGCAGGCTCCACCCTCATGACTTCATCTCATCCTAATTACCTCCCCAAAGCCCTATCTCCTACTACCATTATATTGGGGGACAGGGTTCCCACTTCTGGGGGGGACATAATCATTCAGTCTGTAACAGCTGGGAAAATGAAGGGCTTTAATCGGGGTGGGGGGGACTTAGTTTTCGTCTGAAGCATCTCCTCTGGCAGGCCTGGGGACCACACATGGGAAGGGTGAGACCAGGTGGTGATTTGTCACGTCGTCAGGCAGGAGGCAAACAAGTCCTGGGACGCAGGAAGAGGGGTGGACTCGGTGGGAAATGGTGACACCCAGATGACAAAGGTGAAAGAAAGGGGCTAGATGCCAGCGGCTAGGGAGACATTGGAGTTTCTATGCTTGGAGACATCCAAGAAGAACTGGGTTTGAGGGATGTGTAGAGATAATTTTTATCAGTTTGGATTATTGTGAGTTGCTGTATAACTTGAAAAAGTCGACTTGATTTTTCATTGTAATACTATACGCATCCAGCCTCCAGCAGCGTACCTGAATAATGAGTAAGCTGCCGCAGTAGGGTGGGGTGACACTGGTTGGAACCCAGAAAGCCACAGTGAGGAGTCTGAGTAAGGTGACTGTGGCTGGTACCCATGGGCCCTGTCTGCCCACATCTCACTGAGCAGCTGTGGCCTCTGAATGACTCCCCACTGTATCAGATTCGCACGTCCACTGGAGGAGGGATTCGGGGAGGACAGAGGTGCCAGACTAGGACTGGGTATGGCTTAAAGAGGAAGATCTCTCATCCTGGGGGAGATGGCAGTAGAAGTGGAGAGCCTTTTCCGTGGACGACACAGGTCAGAGCACCCACAGAAATGTTCTGGGGGGAGCTGACTCCTCTCCGAGCCCGTGTTTCAGGGAGCGTCTCATCCCCCCCTTACCTGCTGCGGCTTCCTGTGTGCTCTGGGTTGGCTCCTTGCTTGTCTGGACCCTGACTGGTCCTGCCCACATGTCTTTGTTTTGCTGCGCTTTGCTAGATGCCTGGACCGTTTTTAAACCCCACCTTGATCTCTTGTGTTTCAGCCCGAGAGGAAGTTTGGCGTGGTGGTGGTTGGCATCGGCAGAGCTGGCTCCGTGCGGATCCGGGACTTGCGGAATCCACACGCTTCCTCAGCGTACCTGAACCTGATTGGCTTCGTGTCCAGGTGGCTTTCTTTGCTTTGTGCCTTGTAATTCACGGGAAGCCCGGTGAGATGGGTTAGGCCTTGGGCCACGCAGCTCCTCCAGACCCAGGAGAGAGCAAGCCAGCTCCAGGGTCATTCCAGGGAACCATGCAGGATCAGCCCCACAAGTTGGGACAGGTCTGGGAACTGAAGAGTAACTAGACCTGCAGCTGGGATGTACAGTGAGCCAGCCCAGTGGACCCGAATAATGAGCGTGACCACCCTCAGCTCCTCCGTAGAGGGGACTGCCGTCAGACGTAGGGAAGATGAACACAGGGCCTGACGGTTACTGAAGGGGCACAGTGAACACTTATGGGTTGTCCTGAATGAAGGCTTTAGGTGTGATACATCAGGTACCATGTAACTGTCACATCAGTTACCATGACAGCCATCCGTGCAGGGCCCTGGGCTTTCCAAGCCTGACCAACTATTTGATGTAGATGTCAACCCACTTGACAGATAAAGAAGCTGAGCCACAGAGAGGTTAAGTAATTTGCCTGAGGTCACACAGCTGGAAAAATCTAAGAACTAGATGTCAGCGCAGGTCTATCTGACTCCAGAGCCCATCTTTTAAACACCATGTGTTCTTTTCCCCTTTGATAATTCTGAGCCCCGCTTTTAAGGAGTATCACTTATCTCCTGTAACTCAAAACCAAACTTTTCAGTGCGTTTCTTCTTCCCTGCCCCACCCTCAGCTCCTTCCTCTACCCCGACCACTTCCTCACATACACACCATTCACCAAACTAACGCCCTGTAACATCATTTATCAATAGTCATTGGGAACTAGAGGTAGGCCCTGTGTCAGCAGGTGATGCCGCAGAGGACAAGTCAGGCACGTGTCTGCTTCCTGCTGCTTTAGAGAAATCAACTAAATGTCAATATTTAAACAGAGCGTAAGTAACTATCCTGACGGTCCACGTAGAAGTTCTTTCAAATTTTAATTCATGGGACCTGCTTTCTTCCAATTTGCCTCTCTCGAAACCTGGCCCTTCCTTAAGGATTTAAAGTGGCGGCACTAAGGTGACCCAGAAGTGCTGGGACTCTGCCCTTGGTCAGTCTTCCCCTCCCAGTAAGACTCTAAGGGAGCGCTTCCCTGGTGGCACAGTGATTAAGAATCCGCCTGCCAGTGCAGGGGACACGGGTTTGAGGCCTGGTCTGGGAAGATCCCACATGCCACGGAGCAACTAAGGCCGTGCGCCACAACTACTGAGCCTGTGCTCTAGAGCCCGCGAGCCACAACTACTGAGCCTGTGCTCTAGAGCCCGCAAGCCACAACTACTGAGCCCACGTGCCACAACTACTGAGCCCACATGCCACAACTACTGAGCCTGCGCTCTAAAGCCCGCAAGCCACAACTATTGAGCCCGCGCACCTAGAGCCTGTACTCTGCAGCAAAAGGAAGCCACCGCAGTGAGAAGCTCGCGCACCGCAAAAAAGAGTAGCCCCTGCTCGCCGCAACTAGAGGAAGCCCACGGGCAGCAACAAAGACCCAACGCATCCAAAAATAAATAAATAAATTAATTAATTTTTAAGGAAAGATTCTAAGGGAGCAGCACAAATGGGAGGCTTGACATTACGATTAGCCGGCACCGTTTTCCTGCTGCTCCCGGGCCTGCGGCTGGGATCCTGCACGACACAGGCTCCAGGCTGAAATGGGGCCTCTGCTCCCCCTGCAGCCCCGCCCTCGGCAGCTGGCGCCGCGACTGCTGCAGCGGGAATGCCCAACCTACCCAGGTCCCTCGGGAGGACGGCCAGCTCCCCTCCATCCCTGCTTTACCGCAGCCCTGCTGTTACTACACTGTCCCCTTCTCACGGGCCCTGTTCCTCACAACCTACCTAAGTCCTGTCACCTCCCCGGGAAGCCTCTCCTGAAACCCTGAAACTTGGGGTTCCTTGCCTTCCTTGACTCTTTCACCTGTGCCCCCGGCTCGGCATTCCTCCTGTTACTCTCGTGTTGTTGTTATAGGTGTGTATGTGTCTTCCTCCCTCTAGCTGACTGAGCTCACTGGAAGTCCGTTCCCCACATACTCCCTACGGGGAAGGCACACAGGAGACAAGCGGGGAGCATTGGTCACACTGAGTCACGTAGGTCGGTGGTCCCCACAGGAAGAAGCCCGCCGCCATGTCCTTCCGCAGCCACGCTTCCCCAGAGGCGCTCTGGCTGCTGCTCGGGTGGAGCTGTGAGCTGGCCCGAGCCTCCCGCCGGCTGCCCCATCTCCTCTGTGGCAGCCGCCTTTGGAGGACTGCTGCTCTCCAGCCTCTGCTCTGGGGCAGCGTGCAGACAGCCAGGGCTCTCAGCTCTCCTGAGGCGGGGGTCCTTCTGAACGTGTAGGAGCCGGGACGCTCAGCTCCTGTCCTGCCTCTGCTGCTGGTTAGCCGTGGAGCCCCTGCCTCTCGGGGCTTTGTCAGCTCGACTGTAAATGAGGCAGTGATGCCCACCTTCCACTTGACCATCACAGGCCATGAAGGAGCTTGAAATCACACAGCCGTTTGCCCCTTTAAAGGTGTTAAGTGTCTTGGATTTGGATTAGGTTAGGCAGTCCTGGTGTTTGGCCAAGTGCTTGAAGTTGGCAGTGACCCTGGAGATCGTGTCTAATGAGATTACGATACACGGGCCTCTCACTGTTGTGGCCTCTCCCGTTGTGGAGCACAGGCTCCGGACGCGCAGGCTCAGCGGCCATGGCTCACGGGCCCAGCCACTCCGCGGCATGTGGGATCTTCCCGGACCGGGGCACGAACCCGCGTCCCCTGCATCGGCAGGCGGACTCTCAACCACTGCGCCACCAGGGAAGCCCGAGATCAGTTCTTTTTATCTTAGAGATGAAGTAATGCAAAGACTCCCATGTCATGTGGGCTGTTAGCGGTGGTGTCGGCACTCGCTGCCAGGTCCCCGACTTCACCCCAGAGGCCGTGTTTCTCGCTGCACGCTGAAAAATGCCCTGGAAGTGGGAGGCAGGAAGTTCATTGCTTCATTTCCAAAAGTCGATCACCAGGACGTTGTTGGGAGATGGGGAGAAGGATGGCGCTCATGTGTTCTCAGCCGACGTTCTGCCTACTCTGAGCTCCACTTGTCTGTTCCTCTCAAATAGACGAGAGCTGGGGAGCACTGATGGGGTGCCGCAGATTTCTTTGGAAGATGCTCTTTCCAGTCGAGAGGTTGAGGTTGCTTATATCTGCAGTGAGAGCTCCAGCCACGAGGACTACATCAGGTGGGTGTTCAAATCCTTGCGTTGCACGGTAGTGGGGGACGATAAAAATGCCTGGGGCAGGCTGACATCTAGCAAAGGGGTCTTAATTATTGATGGGAAGAACTGCATTGGATCCATGACCTTTAAAAACTGTCAGAATTTGAACTCTCACTCTGGGTTATAAATGTATAAGGACATGAAAAATATTGTAGAGCTAATATTTATTTAGTACACCGTAACTTAAAACATTAGAAACATTAACAATTAAAGTATCTTATTTCTTCGTAAAAAACTTACTGAGTGTGGTTTGAACGGTGCCTGCCTTTTTCTGGTGGTTTAACTTAGCCCCCATCTTTTCTGTGCCTTGGAGAATTGCCATAGTCCTTTCAGTTTCCAACATTTTGTCCTTTGCCCTTTCAACAACATGAAAGCTCTGAGAAGGTCTCTAGGAGTTGCTTTAATAGGAAGAGTTTTGGCCACGAGATGAGTAAGGAGATAGTGGTGGCATCAGAGTGGGGAGATCGCATTATTCGTAGAGCAGGAGATGTGAAGTGTTCCCCCGCCCCACCTTTGAATGCAGAGCCTAGAGCCCCCCAAGCATTTGGTAGGACTGAGCCTGGAAGGAGAAGCCACACTCAGGACCTGGCAGTTGACAAGGCAGGGCCAGCCGCCCCCAGAATCTCAGCTTCCCTTCTGGGTCCTTACATCAAACTACAGCTGCTTCCACCATGCCATTCCCGAGTCAGCTGCCCCCTGTTTATCAGGCCCACTCTGAGTGTGGACAGAAACACCTTTCTGTGGTTCCCCTTAAACTTCTGTGGCACTAGAGGGTATGTCCTTAACAAAGTGATCATGTAATTCCCATGCTTATCAATGTTTGTTTCCGAGAATATCTAGAGAATAAAAGCCAGACTTCTGAGCACAGCTCCCTGCATCCTTTACATCAGGCTCCCAGCCACTCGTAGGACCTAGTTTTCCCTCCACTCCCTGTAGCCCACTCCCCTGCCATGCTGAAATGCTGAAATTCACACCACGTCCCAGTGGACAACGCCCCATAAACACCCAATCCCCTGCATATGCTGCTCAGAGTGAAACATCCTCATCCCCTGGCACCTGGAAAATGCCTGTTGATACTTCAAGACCCAGTTCAGAGCCTTAGTGAAATCTTTTCCGATTGCCTCAGGCACAGCTGGCTGCTGTGGGTTTTTATTTGTAGCTGTCACGTGGTAATAGGCAATTTCCCTGCTAACATGGCTGTATTTCTCCTCCAGAGTAACTGGTACATAGTAGCTGGTTGAATACGTGAGTAGACGAATGGGTGAGTGTTCAGATGGACACATGACTAGAAAGCCTTTCTCTTACCACTTAGTAGAAAATCACGTGAGATGCAGTTCATCCGCCTCCCCCTCTGGCCCTGACTCTCACCCGTGTCATGACACATTTACATGGAGACATTTGTGCATTTATAACATTCTGTTCTCTGTCATGCAGGGCACTTAAGTGAAGTTTAATTGAAGTGCATTTTCTCTGTATTTATCCCTTTTTCCCAAAGACAGTTCCTAAACGCTGGCAAGCACGTCCTTGTGGAATATCCCATGACACTGTCTTGGGCAGCAGCTAAGGAACTGTGGGCACTGGCTGAGCAGAAAGGTGACGTATATTCTGTGCATAGAGCACAGACCCTCTTCCTAAGGATTCCTGCCTCTAAGATTTCTGTGGTACCATCTTTATGCCTTTAAAACTTAACCCCATGTCAGATATGTTACTGGTCCCATGGGCTCCTACACCACCACCCCACACCCCATACTGTAGGCACATAAAGGGGGCATGTGTGGCGGGCCCACAGGGCAGAGGGATGGGTGGGGATTTGCAAACGTTTGTTCAAGACTTAGCTTCTTTTACTCTAATGAAAAGTATGAATTAGCTTCCACCTATGCTAGTGTTATAGATTATATATTATTATATTTATATATTATTTTATATAATAATATATATAATTGTATTTCATTTTGGTTTCATTCATGTGATAGTTGTATTGCTAATGGAAAAATGCACAGATCAGGGTAATTGATTGTCTTATGTGCATAGCTTTAGTTTTCATCGTTTCTCAAGAGGAACACTGGCATATTTATTATATGCCAGGAACTTGAAAACTCTGCTAAACACTTCATATGTTATTTTGCTTAATTCTCTTAGAAATCCTTGGAGGTAGGTATTTTCTCTAGCTCATGTATAGGAATCCATGGCTCAGAGAAGTTAAGAAATTGTGCCAGAAATGGGGCACAGCCTTTAAAAATTACATATCTCTATATTGTATACCTGTGACTTATGTAATATTGTACATCTACTATACTTGCAAAAAAAATTTTTGTGCCAGGTCACAAAGCTAGTAATATGACCACTAAATGGGAGATGGAGGTTTGGTTTCAATCTCTCTGGGCTCTGAAGTCCACATTCATTCCTCTGAGCCATGCTGCCCTCCAGAGATTTTTCTGTTTTTATGGTAACTGGACAAGTCCCTCTACGGAGGCAATTAGAACTAACTAGAATGTTTTAGGGATTAATGGAGCTAGTTAAATGAAGTTTAAGTCAAAAACTCTCTCTGTTTCAACACTTGCTATTTTAAATCTTTAAAATATGAACAAAGTATGCTGAACAATTATAATGAAAATCACCAAAGAAAGCACCTTGTCCTTATCACCAGCGTAGACGGGTCACACTACTGAAACTCTTGATTGCCTTTCTCTAGTACTAGGCCGTGCTGCTGGAGGACAGAGCCCATCTTTCCTCTCTGTAGCCCCAGCAGCTAAAGCTAAACACCGCCCAGATAGGCCTTCAGTAGGTGTTCGTCGAATGAAAAGATGGATGAATGACTACTGAAGTGAGCAAAAGGTTGGGGAGCTCTGGGGCCATCACCTTTGTATAGTGTTTCTCATGGCACAAACGTCCCTGGACAGAGTGCAAGATGCCAGAGATTTCTTGCTAATTGCAAAGGAAAAAATGTCCTTTTACAATGAAGAGTTCTACTGTTACCATCCTAACCAAGTGATTGCTCATATGGGTAAGTATGACATCACAAGCCGTCTGGTGGGATGTGCGTAGCACAAATCCTGTAACTGAGATTTTAACCAGACTTCTCACTTCACAAGAAATACAGGGATGAAGGAACAAATTAAATGACACCAAAAAAGAGTAAGTGAACTAGAATGTGGAACACTTTACAAGATAACAAACTAAGTGTCTTCAGGAAGATAATGTCCTGTGCATAGTGACTTCCTTCCAAAGAGCACAAGATGGAAAGAAGGGGAGAAAGAGTTAACTCTACACTAGAGAAACCAAACACTACGCCTCAGCCAGATGATTGAGGTCAGTGTGAACAGTGATAAGTCATGTTAATAGGATGTACTTGTTGACTGAAAACAAGTAGACTGCCAGTTATTTCTCCAGCAAAGATGAGTTTATTCAGAATCAGCAGAGAATTACAATTCAAGGTCTGCAACCGTGGCGAGCCACATACAAATCCCTGCACAGCAAGGGCAGGGGAACACTTTTATAGGGAAAAGGAAGTTTGTGGGGGGAATAGTAAGCAAAGAGTCCATGGCTTTTCATTGGCTGAGTCCTTGCCAGGACAGAAGAGGAGTCGTCGTTTTCCTGTTGGGCTCTACTATCATCGCAGGGTATGGGAGCTCCCTGTTCTGGTCTCCCAACACTATTTAATGGAGGTTTCTGTTTATTAATGTCTTACGTACGCTTAATGTAATGTGATGAGAATGGCCCATTACTTCTGTAGTTTTCCTGTCCAAAACACATAACCCCAGTCTACCCATGAGAAAAACATCAGAAAAATCCCAGCTGAGGGGCATTCTACAAAATACCTAAACAATACTCTTCAGAACTATCAAGGTCATTAAAAAACAAGGAAATTTTGAGAAACTTTCTAACCTAAGAAGGGCCTCAGAAGACACGATGACGAAATGTAAATGAAACACAAAGAGCACATTAGGTTAAAACTATAGAAAACTGAATCAAATATGGACTTACTTTTTTAAAAATGAGAAAATATTGTTATATTGGATCCTGGTATTAGCTCCTTAAGCAAGCAGAATCTGGATGGCTTGCTTACAGATCATGAATGGCTTTGAAACAAGAGAACAGCCCTGAACACCAAGAGTGACCTTTGTTCTCTAGACAAGTATTCGTAACTCATACTAGAACATCCATTAAGCAGCAATAACATACTTATCACTATGTATGAGATACTGTCCTTGATGATAGGGGATAACAAGAAGATGACCCCTGCCCTTGAGGAGCCCACAGTGTCAAATGGTCACAACTAGCAGTATTAATCTGCTGAAAGTGAACTGAAACAGCAATCATAGCAATTACGTTGTAGCACAGGAAGGAATAATCTTATTCAATTCAGCATACCTAATGTTATATCATTTTGGATGGCAAGAGTTATGGATAATTTGGGAGTGATGTCAGCAAGGTGGTGGAATAAGAAGCCTCAGAACCTCCTTCCCCACAGAGACACCAACTTAACAACAATATATAGACCAAAATACCTGAGCAAGTACTCCAGAAATCAGTTAAGTGGTTGCAGTACCCCCAGGCAAGCACAGAGCCAAGAAGAGCTGCATTGAAGTGGGTAAGAAAATTCATTGCATTTGCTCACCATAGCCCTTCCCCTTCTAATTCTTAGATTAGAAGAATCTAAGGCGGGGGGCGGGAAAGGAAAGAGTGGAACATGTGTCCAATGTTCTGGCTTTTCAAGGGCTGATTTCTGTCTCTCCTGACTGGGAATGCTGAAGGAAACAGGAGTAGACATTGGATGCCAGGGTCAGGGCAGCTAAGAACGAAGCAAGCACTGTAGTTTGTTATAGCACCAGGGAGACTGCAGTACTCTGAACAGGCGCCACAGGGAGCAAGAGATTACAGGTTCTTGAGAACAGGGGCAAACCTCTTTAACTTGGAAATTACATGTGCAAGCCCAAAGAAGATACATCTCCAGAAAAGGTTTGAGTGGCCTCCAGAATTTCTGGCCTGGCTGACTGGTGAAGGTCTTGCCCTGTACAAAGCAAGTCTATAAAGACTGGGGGAGGTGGCTGTTTTTTCAAATAGTCAAATCTCAATACAGGCGTATCTTGGAGATATTGCGGGTTCAGTTCCAGACCACAGCAATAAATTGAATATTACAAAGTGAGTCAGATGAATTTTTTGGTTTTCCAGTGCATATAAGAGTTATGTTTACACCGTACTACAGTCTATTAAGTGTGCAGTAGGTTAAAAACGATGTACATACCTTCATTTTAAAATACTTTAGTATTAAAAAACGCTCACCATCCTCTGACAAGGCAGGGTTGTCACAAACCTTCAATTAGAAAAAAATGCAATATCTGCACAGTTCAATAAAGCGAAGTGTAATAGAACGAGGTCTGCCTGTAAATGATCACAAGGAATACAAAGAAACAGGGACACACAGCCCACTCAAAGGAATGAAGTCAATCTGCAGAAACCAACCTTAAAGAAATGTAGATCCAAGAATTACCAAAATAACTGTCTAAAAGATTTTCCGTCAGCTAACGCAAAACATAGAAAAGTAAATGAAATCAGGAAAGCAGGGCATGAACAAAATGAAAATATATCAACAAAGAAATGTAAACTATACAAAAGAACCAAACAAATTCTTGAGCTGAAGAATAAAATAACTGAGTTGAAAAATTCACAAGAAGGGTCCAACAGCAAATTTGATCAAGCAGAAGAAAGAACTGGCAAACTTGAAGATGGGTCATTTGAAATTTGAGTCAAAGGAGCAAAAAAAAAAAAAAATAAGAAAAGTGAAAAAGGGACCTCCCTGGCAGTCCAGTGGTTAAGACTCCACACTTCCACTGCGGGGGCTGCAGGTTCGATCCCTGATTGGGGAAACTAAAATCCCGCATGCCATGTGGCATGGCCAAAAATAGAATAAAACTTAAGGGACTTAAAGGACACCATCAAGCAGATCATTATCATTATATGCATTATGCAAGTCAGAGAAGGAGACGAGAGAGAGAAAGGGACAGAGAGCTTATGTGAAGAAACTATGGCCGAAAACTTCCTAAATTGGGGGGAGGAAATTCAAGACAATGAACTCCAACTAGAATAAATCCAGAGACCCACACCAAGACACATTGTTATAATGACAACTTGGAATAGAAAGAAACTACCTCATCATAATAAAGGCCATATATAAAAAGTCCACAGCTGATATCATACTAAATGGTAAAACACTGAAAGCTTTTCCTCCAAGATCAGGAAACAAGATAAGGATGACCACTTTCACCACTTCTATTCAACATAGTACTGGAAGTTGCAGCCAGAGCAGGTAGGCAAGAAAAAGAATACTAGGCACCTAAATTAGAAAGTATAATCCTCCCAAACAAAAACAAATTTTTAAAAGTTACACATAATTTGGACGTATCACTAGAGTTTAAATATTTAATGTAAAGGAGAAACATTTTAAGATATATTAAAAGCTCTCCACAGAAAGAGAAAATAAATTTATGTTGTATTGCTTCTGTTTGTAGGGGGCAGAATTATAGAGATGGAGAGCTCATCTTCATGTAAGAAAGAGTTTTCTAAGAACCATAACTGTTCCGACATATTTACCCAGGATGCCATAGAAAACAGTCCCAGCACTGGTTATCATATAGCTGACTAGTGCTTGGTTAAGGGTACTTTTTGCATTTTCAAATATCAGAAATGGAATGGAAAATCATATTTTTGTTTTCATGGGCACATGTAAAATGAATCACTGTTGGCTCAGGGCAGTGCATGGCCTGCTGTTCCTCTGTTTCTTCCCAGAATCAGTGTTTCTGCAGCCCCATCTGTCACCCTGCCAATCAGATGGGATAGCTTGCCAAGTCTGACACATTTAATAACAAGTGAGACAATTTTTTCTAGCATTTGTATTAATGGCTAAACTAGTTACAAAGGAAGACCTACCTCTACGACACAAGAAGTTCTGAGAAACGTCTTACTTCTTTTACAAAAGCAGCTCTGAATAGGCCAACACCAAAGCCATTGAAGAAACTGAGTAATAATTCTGGTACTCATCTCACTAAATTAATTACCTTAAGTCCTTATCCTTTTGTAAATTGAGATATAATTTCCTTATGATAAATTCAGAGATTTTAAGTGCAGAGTTAAATGAATTTTGACAGAGTATATACCCATGTAATTATTACTCCAGCCAAGATACAGAACATTTTTATTACTCCAGAAAATTCCCTAGTGCCCCTTTCCTGTCGGTGACTTGTCCCCTCAGTGACATCGATTACCTACTACCGGACTTCCCTGCAGATTATCTCTCAGCTAGGATCTGAGACCGTTCCTGTATTGCTCAATCATCAGTATAAACATCATGTCACATATATGCAAGGAAAAAAAAAGCAAATGAAACAAAATGGTAACAGAGATTAGCTGGTAGAATTCTGGGCGGTTATATTTTTTTCTTTATACTCTTCCACATTTTCTCAATTTTCTTCAATGACATGAATTCATGTTTACACTTTAAAACTAAAAATAAATATAATCTTGTTTCTACCATATGATCACAACCATGAAAAATAATTCACAGCAGAATGACAAGAAAGAAGGAAATATACCAATATATCTAAGTAGTGGTTCTTTCTGGTAAATAGGATCATGGGTATTTTTATTTCTTCTAATTTTCCCCCCAAATTTAAAAACACTTATTTATTATTTCTGAGATACACAAAACACCCTATTTCAGAAGATGAGGCCAGAAATAGTTCTTTGAGAATTTCATAATATACTGCTTATGTCAGAAAGCTGCTGAAATCATGTTTGAGGAAATAAATGAGTCAAGAATTCAAGTCTATTAATTGCAAGTTACCTTTTCATTTTCTCCTTACAAGTTATATCTTATTTCATAATCCATGACTGATTCTGGCTTGCTGTCATATTTTTGGTGCTATAAGTATTTATTTGGTTTGGTTTTTTTTTTTTTGAAATAACCTCAAACTTATAGAAGAGTTGTGAATACAGTACAGAGAACTCTTTTTTCTTGAGAATCATTTGAGAGTAAATTGCCAACCTCATCCCCCAATAATTTCATGCATACATCCTGCAAATAAAAACAGTCTCTAGATAACCACATACAACCATCAAAATCAGGAACTGTTACCACGACACATCTTAACCAAGCTCACAAAAATCAAAGACAAAGAACTCTGAACGCAGTGAGAGGAAGAAGACTCATCACACACAAGGGAATCCTGATAAGGCTGTGAGCAGATTCTTCAGCAGAAATCTTGCAGGCTAGGAGAGAGTACGCTGATACATTCAATGTGCTCAAAGAAAAGTATCAAATGAGAATACTTTATCCAGGAAAATTGTTCTTCAGAAATGAAGGACAAATAAGACTTTCCCAGACAAATAAAAGGAGAATTTATCGCCACTGGACCTGCCTGAAAGGATGTTAACTAGTAACAAGAAAATATATGAAAGTGTGAAATTCAGCGCTAAATGTAAATACTGGGTTGGCCAAAATGTTCGTTCGCGTTTTCTGTAACATCTTATGGAAAAACCCAAACAAACTTTTTTGGCCAACCCAGTATATAGTCAAATTCAAAATACTCTATTACTGCAATGGTGGTGTGTAGATCACTTTGAACTCTAGTATATAGGTTAAAAGACAAAAGTATTAAAAGTAACTGTAGCTACAATATTTTGTTAATGGATACACAAGATTAAAATACATAAATTGGGACACCAATAACATAACTCGTTGGGGGGAGGCAAATAAATATGTAGAATTTTTAAATGCAATTGAAGTTACATTACTGTCAGCTTAAAATGGACTGTTATAACTATAAGATGTATTATGAAAGCCTCATGGTACTGTTAGTACCACCAAGGAAAAAAAATGATAAAGAGAGAAGAATCAAAGGATACCATGACCAAAAACCATCAACTCATAAAGAAAGACAGTGAGGGACTTCCCTGGTGGCGCAGTGGTTGAGAGTCCACCTGCCAATGCAGGGAACATGGGTTCAAGCCCTGGTCCAGGAAGATCCCACATGCCACGGAGCATCTAAGCCCGTGTGCCACAACTACTGAAGCCCGTGCATCTAGAGCCTGTGCTCTACAACAAGAGAAGCCACCGCAATGAGAAGCCTGTGCACTGCAACAAAGAGTAGCCCCTGCTCGTCACTAGAGAAAGCCCACACGCAGCAACAAAAACCCAGTGCAGCCAAAAATAAATAATTTTTAAAAAATAAAAAGAAAGACAGTGAGAGGAAGAAAGGAACTATAAAACAATCAGAAAGCAGGTAACAAAATGGCAATAAGTTCTTACCTATCAATAATTACTCTAGATATAAATAGTTTAAATATTCCAATTAAAAGACAAAGAGTAGCTCAGTTCATAAATAAGACTCAACTGTATGCTGCCTACAAAAGACTCACGCTTTAAGGACACTCATAGGCCAAAAGTGGAGGGATGAAAAAACATTCCATGTGGATGGAAAAATACTCTGTGCAAATGGAAGCCAAAGGAGAGCAGGTGTAGCATATCACACAAAACAGACTTAAAGTCAAAAGCTGTAACAAGAGAAAAAGAAGGTCATTATATAATAAAGGGATCAATTCCTTCAGAGGATATAAAAATTGTAAATATGTATGCTCCCAATATGGGAGTACTTAAACAGATCTGAAGATAAAAATAGGCAGCAATGCAATAATAGTAGGGGACTTCAATGCCCTGCTCTCAACAGTGGATAAACTATCCAGACAGAAATACATTATAAACTAATGAATTTGAACTACACTTTAGACCAAGTTGCCTTACAGACGTATACAGAACATTCCAACCAATAGCAACAGAACACACATTCTTCTCAAATGCACATGGAACATTCTCCAGGACGCATCATATGTTAGGTCAGAAAACAAATTTAATAAGATTAAAATCTTATTAAGTATCTTTTCTGACTACATAGTATAAAATTAGAAGTCAATAATGGGAGGAAAGCTGGAAAATTCACCTATATATGGATTAAACAACACATTCTGAAAAAACAATGGATCAAGGGTAAATGTTTTAAAATTTTTGAGGTGAATGAAAATAGAAACACAAATACAGAAATTGATGGGATTCAGCAAAAGCATTTCTAAGAGAGTAGTTTACAGTGATAAACACCTACATTAAGAAAAAAGAAAGAACTCAAACAACCTAACTTTACGTCTCAAGGAAATAGAAAACGAAGAACAAACTTAGTTGATGGGGAGAAATAATAAAGATTAGAGCAGAAATAGAGACTAGAAAGACAGTAGAAAAGATCAATGAAACTAAGTTGGCTTTTTGAAAAGATAAAATTGACAAATCTTCAGCTAGACTTACCAAGAAATAAGGGAAATGACTCAAATTAATAAAATTATAAATGAGGGAGGAGACATTGTAACTGATACCACAGAAATACAAAGAACCATAAGAGACTATGAACAATTTATGCCAACAGATTAGATAATTTAGGAGAAATGGATAAATTCCTAGAAACACACAACTTACCATGACTGAATCATGAAGTAAAAGAAAAACTGAGCAGACCAATAACAATCAAGGGGATTAGGAGATCGAATAAGTCATCAAAAACCTCCAAACATATAAAATCCAGATGGCTTCACAGATGAATTCTACCAAACGTTTAAAGAAGAATTAATAACAATCCTTCTCAAACTCTTTCAGAAACTTGAAGAGGAAGGAACACTTTCTAACCCATTTTATGAGGCCAACATTACCCTGATACCAAGCCAAACAAAGACACTACAAGAAAAGAAAATTACAGGCTGCTATCCATGATGAACATAGATGGAAAAATCTGCATTAAATTCAAGAGCACATTAAAAGGATCATACACTATGATCTAGTGGGATTCGTCCCTGGGTTGCAAAGATGGCTCAACATATGTAAATCAATAAATGTGATATACTACATTAACAAAATGAAAGATAAATATATGATCATCTCAATAGATGCAGAAAAAGCACTTGACAGAGTTCAACATCCATTTGTGATAAAATCTCTCAACAGATTAGGTGTAGAAGGAATGTTTCTCAACATAACAAAGATGATACAGAGAACCCCACAACTAACATCATAATCAATAGTGAAAAGTTAAGAGCCTCTTCTGTGAAATCAGGAACAAGACAAGGATGCCCATAATTACCACTGTGTGCTATTTAACATAGTAAACTGTAAGCTGAAGCCAGAGTAATTAGGCAAGAATAATAAATAAAAGGCATCCAAATTAGAAAGAAAATTAAAATTGTCTTTTTGCAGGTGACATGATCTTATATGTAGAAAACCCTGAAGACTCCACTGAAAATTGTTAGAACTAATAAATTCAGTTAAGTTACAGAATACAAAATTACCATACAGAAATCAGTTGCATTTGTATATACCAACAACAAAGTATCTGAAAGAGAAATTAAGAAAGAAATCTCATTTACAGTACCATCAAAAGCAATAAAATACTTAGGAACAAATTTAACAAAGGAGGTGAAAGACATGTACACTGAAAACTATAAGACATTGATGAAAGAGATTCAGGAAGACATGAATAATGGATAGACACCCTGTGTTCTTGAATTGGAAGGACTGGTATTGTTAAAATGTCCATACTACCCAAAGCAATCTACAGATTCAGTGTAGTCCATATCAAAATTCCAATGGCATTTTACATAGAAACAGAAAAAACTACCCCAAAATTTGTATGGAACCACAAAAGACTTTAAATTAAAAAAAGCATTCCTGAGATGAAAAACAAAGCTAGAGGCATCACACCACCTGATTTCAACCTATATTACAAAGCTGTAGTAATCCAAACAGTGTGGTACTGACATAAAAACAGGCACATAGATCATTGGAACAGAATAAAGAGCAGGGCATAAACCTATGCATATATAGTCTGCTGATTTTTGACACCAGGAACACACAGTGGGAAAAGGATAGTCTTCAATCAGTGGTTCTGGGAAAACTGGATGGCCACATGCAAAAGAATGAAACTGGACCCCTGTCTTACACCATTCACAAAAATGATCTTGAGATGTATCAAGGACAAATAGAGCTGTTCAAAAAAAAAGGGACTTACCTGAAACTGTAAAACTCTTAGAAGAAAACACAGGGAAAAATTCTTGACATTGGTCTTGGCAGTGATTTCTTGGGTAAGACACCAAGCATACAGGAAATGAAAGCTGAAATAAACAAATAGGTCTGCATCAAACTAAAGAGCCTCCACATGGCAAAGGAAACAATCAATAAATTGATACTTTACAGAAGAGGGAAAGTATTTGCAAGCTGTATATCTGATTAGGGGTTAATATCCGAAGTATAAAGAACTCAGAAAACTAATAGCCAAAAAGCAAATACTCCCATTAGAAAATGGGTAGAGGAACTGAATACACATATTTCCAAAGAAGACATTCAGATGGCCAACAGATATATGAAAAGTTGCTCAACATCATTAATCATCAGGGAAATGCAGATCAAAACCACGAGACACCACCTCACACCTGTTAGAATTGGCTGTCATCAAAAAGACGAGAGAGAAGTGTTGGCGAGGATACGGAGAAAAGAGAACTCTGGTGCACTGTTGGTGAGAATATCAGTTGGTGCAGACACTATGGAAAAGGCTGTGGTGGGTCTTCAAAAAGTTAAAAATAGGACTGTCACGTGATTCAGCAGTCCCACTCCTGGGTATATACCCCAGACACTATGGAAAAGACTGGTGGGTCTTCAAAAAGTTAAAAATAGGACTGTCACGTGATTCAGCAGTCCCACTCCTGGGTATATACCCCAGACACTATGGAAAAGACTGGTGGGTCTTCAAAAAGTTAAAAATAGGACTATCATCACGTGATTCAGCAGTGCCACTCCTGGGTATATACCCAGAGGAACTGAAATCAGTAGATTGAAGAGATACATGTACACCCATTCTCATCACAGCATTATGAACAGTAACCAAGAGATGGAGACAACCTAAATGTTCTAACAGAGATGAAAAGGATAACGACAAGTGTGGCTTATATTTCCAGTGGAATATTATTCAGCCGTGAGAGAAGAAACCCTGCCATTTGCTACAACATGAATGAACCTGGAGGGCATTATGCTAAGTGAAATAAGTCAGAGAAATACAAATACTGTATGGTTTCACTTAGAGCGGAATCTAAAAAGAAAAAAAAAAAAAAGCCTGTTTCATAGAAACAGAGATTTGAATGGCAGTTGCCTTGGGCTGGGGGAAGGGGAAATAGGGCAATATAGATCAAAGGGTACAAATTTTCAATTATTAGAAGAAGTTCCGAGGATCTAATGTACAACACGGTTGTTATAGTTAATAACATGGAATTGTATACTTGAAAGTTGCTGAGTAGGTCTTAAGCATTCTTATCACACACACACAGTGAACTGTCAGGTGATGGATGTGTTAAGTGTCTTGACCTTGATGATCATTCCACGATGCATATGGACATCAAAACAGCACATTGTACACTTTAAAGATGTAGTTGTATCTGTCCATTACCCGTCAATTTTATTTTTAAATAACTTTTTCATAAAATTCATTAGGATTTTGATAAAAGTGGAAATAAATGTGTGTGTTCAATCAGCCATCTTGAATCCAAAGCATGGACATAGCATTTTTGAGCAAATTTTAAAAAATTTTTTTAATATATATTCTTTTTATCAAAGTATAGTTGATTTACAATGTTCTGTTTCAGTTGTACAGCCAAGTGATTCAGTTATACATACATTCTCAATTTTTAAAAATGAAAAAAATACGAGGAAATTAACAGGATTTAGGATGACTGCCTTTTTTTTTTTTAAACCCCATCCTTGTCCTGACAGGGAAAGTCTTGCATGAGGAGCACGTTGAACTCTTGATGGAGGAGTTTGCATTCCTGAAAAAAGAAGTGGTGGGGAAGGACCTGCTGAAAGGGTCGCTCCTCTTCACAGGTCAGCCCTTGGTGGGATCACAGGTCATATGTAACTGGTGAGGCTGGTGGAGGGTTACTGGGTTCTGAGCTCTCTAGGACGTGAGCTTGGATTCATTTCTGCTAAAGACGTTCTGACTGCCCATTTAATTTTCCCACGCACCCACAGACAATAAAAATAATCTATTTTTCTTCCTCAAATGAGATCTGATTGCTCAGTGGGCCTTGGGGAAGACGTGTTAGAAATCTCAAGCACATTTATGCTTTTGGCCCTATCGATTGGGTAGAATTTTCTCTCATGAAATCTTGATGAGTTGGAGATTATTTTTCCACAGGAGGTTAAAGATGAAAGCTCTCTTTGCTAAAGGACCGAGAAGGTTCTTGGAGAAGAGAACATGTTTATACTTCTCTGTGGAGCAAATAGAATATGCATAGACCCTTTCTTCCTCCAACATTTATCAGGACATTGGCTGTGGCCAAGATATTTGATCTACTATATATTCAGCTGTTTACTTTATGTTTGTCATTCTTTGAGCACCTCCATTAGCAGAAGGAAATGAACAGCCTGGAGCCTCAAGGTCTGCAGTCTCCTTTGGGTGGACTCCTTGGATTTGTCTCCACCCTAAGGCATCTGGGCCACCTTTCCTGAGGGCTTTCTTTACAGAAACAAAACAGACATTGTCAAGTGGTAAAACCATTCATCTGTTCGTGAGTTTCCAGAAAATATACAGTAGTGGAATCTCATTTCAAAAATCCATTTTCAGGGACTTCCCTGGCGGTACAAAGGTTAGGACTCCGAGTTTCCACTGTGGTGGGGGCATGGGCTCAACCCCTGGTTGGGGAACTAAGATCCTGCATGCCGTGCGGTGCAGCCAAAAAAAAAAAAAAATAGAATGGCACAAAATCCATCTTCATCCTTTAAAATGATGATATAATGAGAGTTGTGGAGACAATAATAACTGTTAATCCGCACAAGGAACTGGGCTAAGTATGTGACATTATTTCATGTTAATTCATATGATAATCCTAGAAAGTGGGTATTTATTACCCCCATTATACAGATTTTTTTTAATGAAGCTCAGAGAAGTGAGTAGCTTCACAAAGTTGACCCAACAGTTATGTGGCGGAGGCAGACAGATTGGAGCTCAGACTTGTAGCAGCTGTTCGGTCCTCTGCAAAGAACAGGAGCAGACAGGAACCAGCCCAGAGGGAGCTGCCTTTCCTTTGTAAGTTTCATACTTAGGTCCTAGTGATTTGAAACCATGTTGTCTATGAAACTTACAATCTTTGTTTTCTTTATCTTTTTATTTACTTTGCTTGTTTTCTTTAGAACATACTCATAATCATTAGTTAAGTCAATATCAAAGTTTTAAGAAATCTTTGAAGAGCAGTGTAACAGACATGAAGTCTTATACATCTAGGTTATGTTTAAAATTTAGGCTGGGATGAGAGGGGAGCAGTATCTTGACCGGATTTCTCCTACAGATACTCGTTGCAATATACTGTTGTACACGAGATTATGAAGACTGAGGAACACAGAACGCTGTATCAGTTTTCTTGATATTGACTACTTTATAGGAATTACTGTTTTCTCCACAGCTATCAATTCCTTCACTCCCTTATCACTTACACAGACAGTTATATGGTATTTATAGGAATATAGGCTTGAGGGACTAAAATACGTTCATTCTTTTACTTCTTTAAGTCACAAACTGAAGGGGATATATGTTTACATATATGTGTGTGTGTGCATATACACACACACACACACGTTAGAAGCCTAAAACATTTTTATTACCCTGTGGGCCAGATGGACTGCAATTTCCAGTGAAATATTTTATTTTACCAACAAAGTGAATTTAAGAAACAGGAAAAAAGGGAGACGTTTTTATGAAAGTCTCCATCAGAATTAGTCATCTTGCACAGCCCCATCACAAGGTAGGTTGTGTGTCCTGATCACCCAGCCACATCTGTTCACTCCCTGTCACATCCCCCATGCCCCCCAGCTGTCCGCCCCGCCCCTCCAGTCCCCGCCATGTCTGTGATTCCCCACAGCTAGCCCGCTGGAAGAAGAACGGTTTGGCTTCCCTGCATTCAGCGGCATCTCTCGCCTGACCTGGCTGGTCTCCCTCTTTGGGGAGCTTTCTCTCGTGTCCGCCACTTTGGAAGAGAGAAAAGAAGATCAGTATATGAAGATGACCGTGTGCTTGGAGACGGAGAACAAAAGGTAGGTCATGAGAAGCTGCAAGGAGAAGGCAACATAAGGACATCCTCATGTGTTCACAAGGGAGAACATGGGGGACCCAGGGGCCTAGACCCGCACCTTCGACTCCAGAAGGGCCGTCAGCTTATGCCAGTGGAACAGGTGCTGGGATTTCACTTATGCTGCCTCATGCCATCCTCCCAGCAGCCCCGTAAGGTTAAGAGAAGCTTACAGATTTGAGCAGGTTGTCTAAGCCACACAAGTGAGCAGTATCCAGTTCTGTGACCTGAATTGTTTCCAACATTTTATGGTGAAAGATGCAGGCATTGGTGAGTTGAAAGAATTTTGCAGTGAGCATCCATCCAGCTACCTAGATCCTGCCGTTAACATTGTACTCTGCTGGCTTATCACACGCCCAACTATTTCTCAGCTTTATCACGACATCATACGTCATAATGTTGCCAAAACGTTCTTTCTTTTTCATACCAAGTCTTTGTTTTAATTATTTAAAAATGTTCAAGAGACTTTAAAATGGCCCAGAGACCCAAAGATGTTCGTGTCAAAGATCACACTGAAGTGGGGTCTGTTGGTTCCTCCGTTGCTAAAGCCTCTGTGTGATCCTGGATCATGACACACCCTGATAATTCTTCTAGGTGGGTAATGGTGATACCCTGATTCCCAGCATCTTCCGTAAGTGGCCATCAGTCCCCTAATGATGAAAAATGCAATCCCAGAAATAATACGCTTGCAGATTCTACTTGAACATCTTTCCAGTATTATTTTTCGAAACCAAGTCCTCTACTGATCCATCTGGGAGGCTGAGATAATGATGAGTCCCGTCTGACAGTAAATGTAGATCTTTCACCAGCAAACACCCTTCAAGATAAAATGCCTCATACCAAAGTTTTTCTAAACATAAGGAGCCTCTGTAAGTCATTTGCCCAGTTTAAGTTACAGCTGCCTTCCAACAACCTAGTGGAACAGAGCAGAACCTCAGCAGAGGATGGGGAGGAGGGCAGACATGACCTTGAAAGGTCACAATAAAAGGACCAGCAAGACCAGAATCACTGCTTGAATCCCGGTTGTACTAGTATTTGCTAACGTTTCCTGAGTTCCTACCATGTGCCAGGGCCTAGTCCTTTTATAAGGATTTTCTCATATCTTTATACCAACTCTCCGGAGTGGGCGTTATTATGATGATCACCTAGGAAACCATGAGGCTCAGAGAGGTTAAGAAACTTGCTAAGGGCACACAGCTAACAAGTGATGGTGTGAGAATCGCGCTCAGGCAGCCTGTCTCTGGTCCCCAGATGGTCACACCTCCACAGAAATGCACAGGAAGGGCACGAGAAGGGAATCGTACTGAAAACATGCCAGGCCTTGTCTTTAATTCGTCCTGTAGTCCTCACCTGTCCACGAGGTTGGGTGTCATTAGCCTCAGGTCCCAGATTATCCAGGAAAACCCAGTGCAGTTTACTCCCAAGCCCGTGTTCTTCCCATTTTACCAGCAGTTTTCAAACTTTGTAAAAAAAAAAGCATGAGAACACCTTTTCAACCCAAATCTATATAGAAGAGGTACACGTTTCAGGCCTCCTGTTGAAGCCAGTTGGTAGGAGTGGTGCCAGAGCCAGGCGTGCCCTACCCCCCATGCCCTCGCCCTCCAGGGCAAATACTTTAAGTTTTTAGGACCACAAGATGAGGAAGCTATTCTGTCCACATCTCTCCTGATGGCTCCCCTTTTATGTACTTCAGATCTTTTCCTCTTAAACACTTACCCCACACTCTAATGTAGGTCTGGGTGAGCTGATTGGCTGAAGGGGAGCCTTTACCCAGGTTGGAGGTACCCCTGAGCTTCCTACAGCACCCAAAACAATCTTAAGTGACCTGCTTGGGCCCCTTTCTTGCAACTCCGCACGCACACCGTTAGCTGTATTATGGCCTGTGCCTCTAGAGGCGGAGAACAAACAAACCAAAGGTAGTTCCCCTTCGTTCCTTAGCCATGCTGATCTAGCCTGCCCACGCCGGGCCTGCCCCACTGCAGCCCACAGGGAGAGGAAGAGGGAATCCGAGGAATGGAGACGAGAAGGCCAGGGACCCTGATGCCTGCCCGGCATTGAACCCTTTCCCTGTTCGCCCTGAAAACTCCATTACTTAGCATGGCAGCCCAACCAGATTGCCTGTCCTTGACCCTGGCTCTCCCTGTAGTATAAGAAGAAGGAGGGGAAAGCAAAGAGAAGTAGCCAGAGCAAGTCCTCTCATTCCTGAGACTTCATTCCCAGAAGAAGGAAAACTCTATATGTGTATATGTGTAAAGAGGTTGAATGGAGGTTATCCATATTAAAGTTGGGAAGAGCTTGAATATTTGGCAATAATGAAATATTGAAAGAATTATATAATCAGTTGTCCCCATGATATGCAGCTAAAAATAATAGCAGTATCTGTAGGATCATAAATATTTTTAAATAAACAATTAAAAGTTATACTTTAGGATTTATATACATATAGGCAAATATTTGAAAGGATTGTCTCAAACTGAAGATTATTTAGGCAAAATTATGGATTTTTTTCCATTGAAAGTCCTTAAATCAGTGCTGTATTGTTTTTAGAATATATTTTTGAAGAGCAGATTTTATATTTTTCCTGTCACATTATTCAGTGAAGCTTCTAACTTTAGATCGAATCTGCTTAGGTTTCTCTTTTTCATTAAGCAGATAACACAGCTTTTATCTAAAGACAGGAAAGATAAATCCAGAAAAAGAAGAAACTTTAGAAGAGCGGGGTCTGTGCTATTTGAATTGTAGATTTTTGTGAGTACTGACCTTGGCCTGAGGGGCAAATGTGAAATGGAAACGTGCTTTGTGAGTGGGCTGGCAGCATCTGGTCTTGGCATGTGCCTGGAGTCATAGACCTCTTGGAAAATGTGATGAAAGAGCGCTAAGAATTCTTTCCCATAAAAATGCACATACACTTGGAAACAACAGTTTGCACAGGATCTCAGGTCTGGATCCTCCAGAAGGATCCGGTGAGATTCAGGGTAAAAACTCCTAAATAACAAACTGATACACCAGAGTCTTTGAACTCCCCTGCCTGGTGGCAAAATTGAACAAAGGACTTTTGGGCAGTAAAGTTGCCAACAGTCACCCGTGGCGTCTGGGAGGCTGGTGGAGGTTGGGATGCAGCAGCTGCAGGGAAAACGGGCACAAAACGAGGACCTGGCACTGGGCACTCAGGTGCCAGCCCGCATCCGCGCGCCCCTGTGAAACTAATCCTGGGCCTCTTGCTTCCACAGCCCGTTGACGTGGACTGAAGAGAAGGCGCCTGGCCTAAAGCGAAACAGACATTTAAGCTTCCATTTCAAGTCTGGGTCCCTGGAGAATATGCCCAACGTAGGCGTCAATAAGAATATTTTCCTGAAGGATCAAAATATATTTGTCCAGAAACTCCTGGGCCAGTTCTCTGGAGAGGAGCTGGCTGCCGAGAAGAAACGTATCCTGCACTGCCTATGGCTGGCGGGAGAGATCCAGAAACACTGCCGCCTGAAGAAGTGAAGGGAGGGGGCAACATGGCCCTGCCCAGACGAGACCTGAGCCTGATTTTTATCAAGAGTTGACCTTCATCTCTGTTCTTACCATTAAACGTGTCTTGGGTAAACAGGATTCGCTTATTGTCACGAGCCGTGTTGGGAGTGATACTTGGGCAGGGGCACACGTGGTAGGGATGAAAAAAGAACCAACCTTGGTGGAGTGGCACGGGAAGCTTCAGATGTCCAGTTTCATTCATTCTTCCCAACGGCCCTGTCGGATGAGTATTATTACCAGGCTTGTTTTCCTTAGTGTATTGAAAAAATCTTGTTTGAAGTTACCCAGCTAGTAAATGGCAGAACCAGCCTTTAAACCCCACTCGTGCGCTAAATCACTGCAAAACAGTGCCTGGAAGCCTCCTTCCTGCCGCCTTAAGGAATTTTATTTCCCCCTCCACAGACTCTCACTGGACGACGGTGCCCGGTGCTGGGGATCCTAAAAACATAGCCGCTGCCCTCAGTAACTCACAGTGTCAGAAGGGAAGCAAGTCACACAAACTGGTCACTGTAACGTTGGAGGTTCAGGCTGTCCCTGGCCATCCGGAGAAGGGTTCAGGGAAGATGTGCAAACCAGGTCCTGATGATGAAGAGATAGCTGTGTGAAGGTCAAAGAAGGGCTTCCCTGGCAGAGGGGCAGTATGAACAGAGAGAAGTAAGAAGCAGCCTGGCCAGTGCCCTGGGACAGTGTCGCTGAAGCACTGGGTCTGGAGTAGGGAGTCCCAGAGAGGCAGATCTGACGGTGGGGGGCCTTGAAGGCCAGGTGAAGAGCTGGGATGTTGTTTATCAGGCTGTGCAGAGGCACCAAAGGGTGTTGTTTAACGTGCCGGGGGCGTGGGGTGCGTGGTCATGTTTCTGATTTAGGTAGAGCACTCAGAAGGCTACCTGGAGAGGAGACCAGAGACCCAGGAGACAGCCAGGGAAGCCACCTGTGTTTGCACTTGGGGTCTTGGGCTTGTCTGGACTCGTGGCTCATGTCTGGTCCAATCTGCTTGAGTCCCAGGAAGCTGCCCTTTCGTTTCACTGGTGGTCCTGTTGCATCTTCTGAGCTTGGGTTAGATTTCTTGCTTCTGTAAATGTCTCCCTCTTGGTTTTTTCCCTGCTCCCCACTTGCTATTATGAGCCCTAACTAGTTTGGAAACCATGAGATGGAGGCAAACTCCGTTCTCTACCTCTGTTTCTATTATTCCATCCCCAGAGTACCTCCTGGTAAAGCAGGCAAGTATATTAAACCTGAAAAAAATCCATAAGGTTATTCTTTCATTCGTCATGTAAAATAATTTGTAATAAATATTGGTCCATTCGTTCTCTTGTTTTATTATCACATCAAGTGTCCCTCAAGGCCAGGAAATATTGTATGCTCTATGTTTTTGTACGTTCCACAGTATCCAGCATGAGATAAATGTTACACATTCAATGATTAAAATAGAGTGCAGGGCTTCCCTGGTGGTGCAGTGGTTGGGAATCTGCCTGCCAATGCAGGGGCCACGGGTTCGAGCCCTGGTCTGGGAAGATCCTACATGCCGCGGAGCAACTAGGCCCGTGAGCCACAACTACTGAGCCTGCGCGTCTGGAGCCTGTGCTCCGCAACGGGAGAGGCCGCAACAGTGAGAGAGAGGCCTGCGCACCGCGATGAAGCGTGGCCCCCGCTCCCCGTAACTGGAGAAAGCCCTCGCACAGAAACGAAGACCCAACACAGACAAAAATAAATAAATAAATTTATAAAAAAAAAATAGAGTGCAATAGTCTCTCCCATTTGGGCTTGATAACTGCTGTTTCAAAATATTGGCCCTATTTGATATTAGAAGCAGGGTGGGGCTTCCCTGGTGGTGTCTTGGTTAAGAAGTTCGATCCCTGGCCTGGGAAGATCCCACATGCCGCGGAGCAACTAAGCCCGTGCACCACAACTACTGAGCCTGCGCTCTAGAGCCCATGAGCCACAACTACTGAAGCCTGCGCATCTAGAGCCCGTGCTCCGCAACAAGAGAAGCCACCACAATGAGAAGCCCACGCACCGCAACAAAGAGTAGCCCCCACTTGCCGCAACTGGAGAAAGCCCGCGTGCAGCAACATAGCCAAAAATAAATAAAATAAATTAATTTTTTTAAAATGTAGGGTGGATGTCAAAGAAAACCAGAACTGGACAGTCAAGTGGTATAAGCAGATTTTATTCAGGACAACTGCAAAAGGGGAAGAGAGACCTTGGTATAGGACTGGGCTCAGTTCTGCACACAGCATGGCCCATGGCAATTCATAGCCGAGGAGAGGGCTTAGGGGTCGGTGGATGGAAAATTACTGAGGGGAAACATCAGGGGTGAGGGGGATTCTGGCTACACCGACTTGACAAGATTCTTGCTGAAGGCAGCTGGCACGATTAGACACCAAGGTGTGAGGGATGAGGAACTTGATCAGATACTGAGGGACTTAGAAGTTTTGCTAAAACTGGGTGATGCAAAGACAGATGGGGAAGCCCAAAGGTCGAGGCCTAGCTGAGCACAGGGCTCAGAGAAGCCAGACTAAATGTGGTCCGGGAGAGAGTCTTCGTCACGGGCTGTGGGATTACTAATTGACACTGTTAACTGCTCACCTCAAGCCTGTTTTCTGTTTGGTCAAGAGATCCAAAATGAAAACATTAAGTTTACTAATTCGTAGGAATTGCAAAGGGAAAAGGAAGAGGAGACGGGAGAAAACAGCTGGGAGAGAAGAGGGAGCAGAAGCCTCTTCCTCTTCTGCTTACAGCTGCCCTCACCTTCCTCTGGGGCAGCTGGAAGCATCCTGGCTGACCCCCCACTGACGAGTTTCCCAAATACTCCTTCATCTGAAGGCCACGCCCCACCCCTAATCACAACTTTTCAAAGGAGCCACGAGTAGAATCGGAAAATACAACAAACTAGTGAATATAACAAAAGAAGCAGACTCACAGGTATAGAGAACAAACTAGGGAATTCCCTGGCAGTCCAGTGGTTAGGACTCCACACTTTCACTGTGTAGGGCCCAGGTTCAATCCCTGCTCGGGGAACCAAGATCCCAGCAAGACTCAAGTCCCGGCCAAAAAAAAAAAAAAAAAAGTGGTGGGATTTCCCTGAAGGCACAGTGGATAGGACTCCGCGCTCCCAATGCAGGGGGCCCGGGTTCGATCCCTGGTCAGGGAACTAGATTCCACGTGCATGCTGCAACTAAGAGTTCACATGCTGCAACTAAGGAGCCGGCAAGCCGCAATAAGGAGCCCACCTGCTACAACTAAGGAGCTGGCAAGCCACAACTAACTAAATAAGAATTAAAAAAAAAACTAAATAATTAAAAAAAAAAACTAGTGGTAACCAGTGGTAAGGGGAGGGGCTGGAAGTATGGGGGAGGGGGAGGTACAAACTATTGGGTGTAAGTAGGCTCAAGGAGTATTGTACAAATGGAATATAGCCAATATTTTTTAATAGATGTACATGGAAAGTAGCTTTTAAAGTATAAAAATTAGGAATTATTTTTAAAATAAACTAAAAAGATAAAACTACGATATATTCCTACAAAAAAAAAAAAAAGCCACAGCTATCCCTGAGCCGTTTAGTCAAAGTACCCAAAAGATGGTGACCCTCCTTTGCTCCCTTGCCTTAAGGCTACCTGGACTTCCTTGGAAGGTCTAGTGAGAAGACGTTTTGAGGGCTAAGATTTCAGAGCAAAGTAGGCTTTCTGTTCAACTTGAAGGAAAAAGCCCTCTCTCCCACTGTACTACAGCTGGTAAGTGTTGGGGTCCCTCTAGGAGGAAGGTAACTTACATAGTGCCCTTGACCCCTCTCGGCCCCTCACCTACTTCTCCCGTAGTAACCTGCCCTAGAAAGCTGCAGGAGAGATGAGGCAGCGAAGTCCGGCAGAGCCCAGCCACCCCCCAATGCACTTGAGTTCTCCGCTTGCCTACACGAAGGTGGCTGGGATAGAAACTTCCTTTGCAATGGGGTGGCCTGCAGCTTTGAAGAAGAATTAAGTTACTCTGAGAGGACAGATTAGCAAACCTCTTTGGCTGTAGATCCCAACCACATTCCCCAATCAGCTTTATTGGAATAAAACTGATTCTCTTTTTGAAAAAAGCTCATCTCTCACCTGCATCTATAGCTTAATTGGTCCCCAAAATTGAGGAGAAAAGGGAAATGTTTCTTGCTGAAATCCCAGCAATGCGTGATTGCCTTATGGTCTTCTGCCTGAAGGAATCGAGTGGAAAAAAAAATAATATTTTAGCCAATGACACTAGATTTCTTCAAGAGAAAGCTATTTGGGGGGAAATTCCTTGATAAGCCCGTGCACTAGTAGTGGTGACGTTGGAGGTTGGGGGTTATGGGGGAGGGGACTCTAATGGAATGCACAGCCTTGGGGACCTAGGTTGATGGGTTAAAGGGGAAAAAATAGACAAACCTCTCTGCAAAAGTCATGAATGGGAATTGAAGCGGGAAAGAAGGGAATAAGGGTTTAGCTCTCTTGGACCTCTTAACACTCAAGGTGTGGTGTGCTGACTGGCAGCCTTGGCTTTGGTACAGCCTGGGGGCTTCTTAGGCATGCAGATCCTCAGGCCTGCCCCAGACCTGCTAAACCAGAACCCGCATTTTAATAAGGTGGCCTAGTGATTCCTGGGCACGCCCAATTCTCTCAGCTTGTAGACCAATAAGGAAGAAAACACTATTCAACTAATAAATGTTAAAGCACAACTATGAAGGATGCCACGAAGAGGATTTAAAAGCTTGTGTAGGGAGAAGATTTTCTAGGTAAGAAATCAGGGAAGGCTTCCCAAAAGAATGTGCTGAACCCTGGAGGTTGAGAAGGACTTGCTGCAGATGCAGGCAGGTGAGGGAGGGGAGGGAAGGGCATTCCAGACAGAAGGAACAGCATGTGCAAAGCCTGTGTCCAGCCAGTACTGCCCCTGGATGGAACAGGTTCAGGCACCTGAAATTCCTTTTTTGTTCATTCCAATTGGCTTTAAGCCTAGCTATTTTAAGTTGTGGAGTGAGAAAGGGCTAACATTTAGGAAGTCTTTGGCCGACTTGAAAAGATCATATGAATTACTATTAAGCAAGCAGACGGGGGGTGAGGGGGGTGTCAGGATGGCGGAATAGGACGCGGAATTCATCGCTCCTCACAAGTACACCAAGATTTCCTCTACAAATGGAACAGTTCCCACAGAGCACCTGCTGAACATTAGTGGAAGACTTTGGACACCTAAAAGATGAAAGAAGAGACAAAGAAAAAAGCAAGCAACGTGCTCCAGACCTGGTGCCCAGGGCTCACCTACCCTAGTTTACTTACTCTATCATTCCCATACAAGGCCATACACAGGGAGCACTTTCCACTCCACTTTTTAAAAAAAAAAAAAAAAAAAAAATGATGAAACAGATTCAGAATTTAAGCCACGTGGCCAGGTTCCCTCACTTAAGTCTGGAGTCATCAAAGTACAGCCTGCAGGCCAGGTTTGGGGCTCACGGCCTCCTTGTGTAAAGTTTTTTTGGGACACACTCACGTTCAGTGACATAGTGCATATGGTTGCTTTCACGCTGCAGCAGAGTTGAATCGTGACAGAGTAGCTGTATGGCCCATAAAGTCGGAAGCATTTACCATCTGGCCCTTTACAGCAAAAGTCTGCCAACCCCCATTCTGGATGGGGGAGCACAGCATTGAGCTCAGGCCCCTCTGGCTGCACTTTTCTGTTTAGTGCCCCCAGGTGCCCATTCATGTCAAGGTGAAGGGTATAGCCACTGTCATAAAGTCCAAAATACAGAGTCTGGAAAGCACAGTGAGCAAACAGAACACACTTCCCAAGTTTCATCGTAACTGTTCCTGGTTCCAGTATGTGTCAAAGATTCATCCACTTGTGTTCTGCTAACATCTGAGAGACCTACGCTGTGTGGGCACTGCTGGTGCTGGGCTCCAGGGAGACTGAAGTGATGAAGACTTGGCCCCTGCCTCTGGATGCTGACGGCTTACTGGGGAATGGCTCACACCAGCTGGAGGATTTGATGTGCTAGGACAGGCATCGCCTGAAGCCAAGGGACCGCAGGAAGGAGGGAGCACTTCTGAGTGGGAATTCTGGGAGAAAGTGGCATCTGGGTTGAGCCAAATAAGGAAGGAGGAAAACAAGCAACGTCAGGGATTTGACAGCACAGAGGAGCAGGGTAGGAAGTAAGGCCAAAAGGCAGGAAGGGGCTGAGCCTGGAAGACTCCAGGGCCAGAGGGGATGGAAGCTCAGGAGATTGCCAGGAGGCTGGCTGCAGCCCCTAGGTACTCTGCTAAAAGGGGTTGACCTCGGTTAAAAAAAAAAAAAGTCGATGTCTCTGGGGTTCTGCTTCATCTTAGAAAAAGGGGTAGGACCAGATCATCTTCAGAGTCCTTGCATGAAGGTTTTCAGCAAGAAAGTAACATGAGTCGAGCTGCATCTCAGGCTGATGGGCCCTGAGGAGAGAGGGGTTGGGGTCCATGTTTCTCCCCAGGCAGGTGACTGCAGGAGGGGCTATCCCCTTGGAGACAAAGAAGCCTTCACATAATGACAGCTGCATTCTTGTACAGACACAGGACCGAGACACTGGACCATAAAATGAAGTCTTCCATAAAGAGGAGGAGGCCCCCAAATCACTCTTTCCTGATGAATCTTGATCAACAGAACTGACCTTCCTAGAAAGATTACTTGGGGAATTTCTATGGAGAATATAGGGGTCTCTGAAAGAGTGAGCCTGTGCAGCTTCAAGGAGAAGCAGTGGTGGTCAGATGTCAAGAGGCTGCAACTTGGGCCCAGGAGGTAAAGGGCTTTTTTCTTTATCTGGGTATCTAGAAAGTTCAGGCTTTCTAGAGGTAGGAGGAAAAGTTAGGCAAGAACGCAGAGTCACTTTCCACGACCTCTGGGCTCATGGCCACCACTGCTGCAGTTGTAATGACCGCCAACTCATGGAGGACTGACCCTGGCCAACCATCTTCGTGCAAGGCCTGGGCGAGAACGCTACGACTGAGTCTGTAGCCGATTACTTCAAGCAGACTGGGATCACTAAGGCACACAAGAAGATGGGACAGCCCGTGATTAATCTGTACAGACAGGGAAACAGGCAAGCTGAAGGGAGAGGCAACAGTATCATTTTCTTTTTTTAACATCTTCGTTGGAGTAGAATTGCTTTACAGTGGTGTGTTAGTTTCTGCTGTATAACAGAGTGAATCAGCTATACGTATACATACATCCCCACATCCCCTCCCCTCTTGAGTCTCCCTCCCACCCTCCCTATCCCACCCCTCTAGGTGATCACAAAGCACCGAGCTGATCTCCCTGTGCTATGCGGCTGCAAGAAAAACAAATACCATATACCAACACACATATATGGAACCTAAGAAAAAAAAAAGGTTCTGAAGAACCTAGGGGCAGGAGAGGAATAGAGACGCAGATGTAGAGAATGGACTTGAGGACACGGGGAGGGGGAAGGGTAAGCTGGGACGAAGTGAGATAGTGGCATGGACATATACACACCACCAAATGTTAAGTAGGTAGCTAGTGGGAAGCAGCCGCATAGCACAGTATCATTTGATGACCCACCTACCGCTAAAGCAGCTACGGACTGGTTTGATGGTAAAGAATTCTCTGGGAATCCTATCAAGGTCTCATCTGCTACCCGGCAAGCAGACTTCAATCGGGGTGGTGACAATGGTCGTGGAGGGCGAGGAGGACCCACAGGCCGTGGAGGCTACGGAGGCGGTGACAGTGGCCGAGGATTCCCCATTTGCGGCAGTGGCGGACAGCGGCGAGCTGGGGACTGGAAGGGTCCTAATCCTACGTGTGAGAATGTGAACTTCTCTTGGAGGAATGACTGCCACCAGTGTAAGGCCTCTAAACCAGACGGCCCAGGAGGGCCACCAGGAGTCTCTCATATGGGGGGTAACTATGGAGATGCTCGTCGTGGTCGCAGAGGAGGCTATGATCCGGGCGGCTACCGCGGCCGAGGCGGGGGACGGTGAGGGCTTCCGAGGGGGCCGGGTGGTGGGGACAGAGGTGGCTTTGGTCCTGGCAAGTCCATCTTGCCAGGGGTGAGCACAGACTGCATTGCAGGGAGAGGCCATATTAGCCTGGCTCCTGAGGTTCTGAAGCAGCTTTCCTCCTGTCCCCAGTGTTACCCTCATTATTTTGTAACCTTCCAACTCCTGATCACCTAAGGGTTTTTTGAGTCAGACTGTGTAATGTAACCATATCTCTGGTTCCCATTAAAAAACATTTTAGTTAAAAAAAAAAAAAGAGTCGCTTCAAATGAGGGCGTGGCCACAGAAAAGCACGTCAGAAAGTGTTCACTTCCCAAGCCTTGTACTTCCCTTCCCGAACTCCTGGCATATTTCTTCACACGGATGGAAGGCTCCCATGGCGGTGCCCACCTGTACCCTGTATGGGAACCACAGCCAGAGGCAGCGCCAGGGCCAAGAATCCTCTTAGGGTACTTTCTTTGCAAGGTAGTCATTCCACACCTCATTCTTTCCACTTGGGGGCGCCAGAGACTTACCGGGACCAGTGCTGACCCACCTCCAGTTTGCAGCCTACCTAGCCTCGTCACTTTTCAAAATCACTGTCTGTACTGCCATGCATGGGCTGGAAGACCAGCTTTCAGCAGCTCAGAGACTAAGGGATGATGTTACAGGCGTCTAGGCTTTCCAGCGACCCTGGCCTCCTGTTCACAGCAGGACACTTGACTCAGATTTCCAGGAAAAACTAAAAACTTACAACTGAGACGCTTGGCTGGATTAGGGTGTGGGTAACCTCATCCTTGAGTAAAGGGAGTACAAGAAAATTCTCTGAAGAACCTTCAGCCTCAAAGGAAGGACCAGACAGAGCCGAGTTGAATGGATGAACTTCTCGAAGCCCAAGGGGAGCAAAGGACCCGGAAGGGCAGCCCGCCACCAGCTATATACAAACGGTGCCCCCACCTGTAAAAGTGTCTCCAGATGGAGGCTGGGGTCAGGGGGTGGAGGGAGGGGACACAGGTGCGTAAGCAACTCAAGAGCAGACTTCCTGAGCTAACTACCTTGGATGTGGGAGAAGCTGGAATTCATCACGAGCAGTTAATGAAAGGCTGGGCAAGGAGGGGGGATGGGCGGGTTGCTTGGTGAGGGGATGATGCCTAGGAAGAGTGCACAGGAGGTTGCTCTCCCTTCGGTTTGACCGCTGGAAAAAAGGAGAAAGCCACGGGACTCCAGTGATGAAATCTGCATTTACAGAAAGATGGTGCTGAACTCACTCCCTGCTTTTCTGTGTCCCAAGGGACAAGGTGGGGAAAAAGTGCTGCAGGGCAATTCCACTTGGCAGGTCTTCCTCTGCCTCAGCACAGAGCAATTTTGTGCTGGTTAACTGACCTGCAGAGGCATCAGCTCATTTTCCCGTTGCATCTTGTCTGCAGACTGAGCTGCTTCTCCAGGCTTCCAGAACATGGATTGTTTTTCTGGGATAACAAAAAAGTGGTGCTCCTAATTAACTAGCTCATCAAAATACTGAAACCAATGTGACATACAGGCAGGCTGAGAAGAATGGGTTGGTTGAAGTTCCAGAAATCCGAAGTATAAGAAGTGACAATAGTGGAAAACCTCCCTCCTGTCCTTGTCGCCAACCACCTATCTTTCTCCTGTCTGCTGTCGTGAAGGTTACTGATGTTGAAATTAGCCTACCATTTTAACCACTTTAAAGTGTATGGTTCAGGGGCATTAAGTACATTTGCAACGTTGGGCAACCATCACCTTTATCCAGTTCCAAACCTACCCAAAAAGAAACTCTGAACCCATTAAGCAGCCACTCTCTCTTCCTCCCTCCCCTGTTCCCTGGTGTTGGGCTCTGCCCCACAGCCCTGCAAAACTCTTCACTACCCAGCCACAAGACTGAAGAAAGAGCCAGGAGACAACGAAAGACATCAGTGCCTTCTTGGACAGGGGAATCTCACTCATCTGAAGCAAAGAGTCCTAAAGGAATTCCCCACTGGCAGGACGGGGAAGAAATCCTCGCTAATTGGGGGGTAAGGAGGCTACCATTTATAAAGCAAATCGACGTCATTTTGGCGCATCAGTTACCAGGGAAACCAGCGGCAGGGGCAGGGGGCAAGCCTGTGGGCAGTTACTGATTAAGCCCTATGATTAACGGGATTGGATAGTCATGTGAGTGAAGCAGGGACTGGTCAAGCGGGGGATGTAAAGAGCAAGAGAACAGCCACCTTGAGGGGCCTGACCGTACACTCCACCCGTTCGGCGTTCTATCCAAGCTTTACAATCTAGTCCCCCCCTCTCCCGCGATATCCCTGGGGTCAGGCAGGTAGAGGGTCACTGCAACCAAATCCCACAAATGCACTACAGACACCAGCAGCTAGACAGTAGCAAGCGTTAAGATACCTATGTAGGTGGGCCAACTTGGGAACCAGATGCTAATCGGGTCAAATTCTCACGGAAGTCCGGAGGAACATGACAATGACTTCTCACTGTAGACGCAGCAATGAGACTCATTCACAGCCAGGCCACCCTCGTCGCCCAGCCCGTGAACAGATTCCCTCTGCTCAGACTAGGGATGAAACGTAAGGCGTTCAACACACACAGTATAAGGGAGATCACGACCACTAAAATACAAGCAGTGACAGCATCCTGAGATAACCCCACCCTGCTGTGGCTTTTGTCCTGGCCTGCAGTACCATACCAACCATCTACCCTCAGTCCCCACAGCCGATGCTGAACACTGGAGAGGCCGTGTAACCACAGACCACATGGATAATAAAAGGGGGCTTAGTTGGGGCCGGGGAGAAGACGGGTCAGATCTTTCAAATCCTATTCCCCACGGGGCAGCAAACCCAAATCACCGGGGACTTACCTGCCACTCCCAGGCCGTTTTACAATGTGTTCTCCTGGGCATAGATCCCGGGACCAGGGCAAAAGCAAGTTACTGTCCAATGTCCAAGTTACTTTACAATGATCCTTCGGTGGTCAATAGTTGGACTTGGACGGTGTTCACTAGTTGCCTCTGGGTTAACATGGCTTAGCCACAGGGATGATTACTCCTGCGATGTTCAGCTAGAGTTCATGGGGCTTGAGTTAGCCTCCTCGCCCACACGTGGAGAGCGGGTTTCAGTCTCTATTAAGTAGTCCATTCATCCTTTCATTAGCCTGGCAGTAGTGGGGTCATAAGGCAGGTGGAAATACCAGCATATATCATTTTTCATCAGCCCATTCCTGAACTTCCTGGTCAGTAAAGTGGGTTCCTTGATCACTATCGATGTCCATGGGGGTGCCGTATGTTATGGACAGCTGTTCTAGACCCCACACTATTTTTCTGTGTTGCTTGATGACTCCGATTGACCTTCTGTAATGTCTCCCGCCTGCTGTAATACACTGTAAACGGCATATAGCTGTTCCATCCCACTATATAGTGGCTCTGGCC
>NW_020173385.1:0-44694 GCF_003031525.2 Neophocaena asiaeorientalis asiaeorientalis
TCACAGTTCCCATTGTTTTTGGTGTCTGCCCCCAGTGGGTGGGGTTAGTTCAGTGGTTTGCATAGGCTTCCTGGTAGAGGGGACTGTTGCCTGTGTTCTGGTTGGTAGGGATGGAACTTGTCTTTCCAGTGTGCTGGGCTGCATCTGGTAACATGTTTTGGGGTGTCTGTGGCCTTATTGTGATTTTAGGCAGCCTCCCTGCTAATTGGTGGGGTTGTGTTCCTATCTTGCTAGTTGATTTGCATGGGCCATCCATCACTGGATTTTGCTGGCCATTGGGTGGAGCCGGGTCTTAGCACTGAGATGGAGATCTCTGGGAGAGCTCTCGCCGATTGATATTACATGTGGCCAAAAGGTCTCTGGTGTTCCAGTGTCCTGAACTTGGCTCTCCCACCTCAGAGGCTCAGGCCTGACACCAGGCCAGAGCCCCAAGACCCTGTCTGCTACATGGCTCAGAAGAAAATGGAGAAAAAAAGAAAGAAGAAAATTTTTTTAATAATAATAAAAAAAGAAGAGAACAACCAAACCAATAAACAAATCCACCAATGATAACAAGCGCTAAAAACTATACTAAGGTTAACATAAAAATCAGAAACAAATCAGTCGCACACAGCAGATCCCATGTCTACAGTTGCTCCCAAGTCCTCCACCTCAATTTTGGGATGATTCATTGTCCATTCAAGTATTCCATAAATGGAGGATAAATCAAGTTGATTGTGGGGATTTAATCCACTGCTCCTGAGGCTGCATGGAGAAATTTCCTTTTCTCTTCTTTGTTCACACAGTTCCTGGGGTTCAGCTTTGGTTTTGGCCCCACCTGTGCATGTAGGTCGCCCTCAGGCATCTGTTCCCGCCCAGACAGGATGGGGTTAAAGGAGCAGCTGATTAGGGGGCTCTGGCTCACTCATGCCAGGGGTAGGGAGGGGAACGGTAGTTATAATTGGCATGCAGGGCAAACCTGCAGTGGCAGAGGTCAGCATGATGTTACAACAGCCTGAGTCGCACCATGCATTCTCCCGGGGAATTTGTCCCTGGATCACAGGACCCTGGCAGTGGCATGTTGCACAGGCTCCCAAGGGGGTATGGATACTGACCTGTGCTTGCACACAGGATTCTTGGTGGCTGCAGCAGCAGCATTAGTATTTCCTGCCCATCTCTGTGGCCCAAGCTGATAGCCATGGCTTGCACCCATCTCTGCAGCTCGTTTAGGCAGTGCTCTGCCTTTTGTGGGCAGACAGGGAAGGAATCCCCTCTCCTCGTGCACCCTGAAACAATGGTCTTGCTCTTCTGCAGGTCCAGACGTTTTCCCGGACTCCCTCCCAGCTAGCTGTGGTGCACTAGCCCCCTTCAGGCTGCGTTCACGCAGCCAACCCCAGTCCTCTCCCTGGGATCTGACCTCTGAAGCCCGAGCCTCAGCTCCCAGCCCCAACCAGCCCCAGCAGGTGAGCAGACAAGGCTCTCAGGCTGGTGAGTGCTGGTCAGAGGCAATCCTCCGTGTAGGAATCTCTCTCCCCTTTGCACTCTGAACCCCTGTTGCTGCACTCTCCTCCACGGCTCTGAAGCTTCCCCCCTGCCCACACTCCGTCTCCACCAGTGCAGGGGCTTCCTAGTGTGTGGAAACTTTTCCTCCTTCACAGCTCCCTCCCAGAGGTGCAGGTCCCATCCCTATTTTTTTGTCTCTGTTTTTTCTTTTTTCATTTGCCCTACCCAGGTACGTGGGTATTTTCTTTCCTTTTGGGAAGTCTGAGGTCTTCTGCCAGCGTTCAGTAGGTGTTCTGTAGGAGTTGTTCCACATGTAGATGTATTTTTGATGTATTTGTCGGTAGAAGGTGATCTCCACATCTTACACCTCTGCCATCTTGAAGGTGCCCCCCAACAAGGAACTCTTAATTATTGCTAATTGGAATGCAAAATAGTATGGCCACTTTGGAATACAGTGGCAGTTTCTTATAAATCCAAATATACTTTTATCATATGATCTGGCAATCACCCTCTCTCCTGGTTATTTACCAAAATGAGTTAAAAATGTATGCCCACACACACAAAAAAAACTGCATGCAGATGTTTGTTGCAGCTTTATTTCTAATTGCCAAAACTTGGAAGTAACCAATATGTCTTTCAGTAGGTGAATGGATAAACTATAGTATATCCAGACAATGGAATATTATTCAGCAAAAAAAATTGAGTCTTCTAC
This sequence comes from Neophocaena asiaeorientalis asiaeorientalis, assembly GCF_003031525.2. Lineage (NCBI taxonomy): Eukaryota > Metazoa > Chordata > Mammalia > Artiodactyla > Phocoenidae > Neophocaena > Neophocaena asiaeorientalis. The sequence goes on from NW_020173385.1 coordinate 2,195, forward strand.
CCATGGAAAGACATGGAGGAACTCTAAATGCATAATTGCTAAGTGAAAGCAGCCAATCTGAAAAGGCTACTACTGTATGATTCCAACTACAATGACATTCTGGAAAAGGCAAAACTACAGAGACAGGAAAAATATTAGTGGTTTCCAGGGACTTAGAGGAGGGAAGGAAGGATGCATAAGTGGAGCACAGGAGATGTTTAGAGTAACAAAACTATTCTGTATGCTACTACAATGGTGAATATATGTCATTACATGTCTAGAGCATGTTAAAACCCAGAGCAAGTACAACATAAAGAGTGAACCCTTAAGTACACGTGATATATTAATAATAGGGCAAAGGTGGTGGAGGATAGGTAGGGGCATATGATAACTCTCTGTACTTTCCACTCAATTTTTCTGTAAAACTAAAACGGCTTTAAAAACTAAAATCTATTAATTAAAAAGAGAGATTGAAAGAACCAGGAGAATGTAAATATAGACTGGGTTGTGGATGATATTAGAAATTACTTGCAATTTGTATTGAGTATGATAGTTTGCAGTGGTTCTATATACTTAAAAAGTGTAAGAGATGAACACTGAAATCATTATGGGTATAATGACATACTTGGGATTTACATTAAAATTCTCCAGAAAAAAACCCTGTGAGTATGAAAGAATGTATCAGCATGTGTGTTCAAAGGATTAAGGGGAGATATGTGAAATAAGATTGGAAAAAATGTTGAGTGATGGATACATTAGGTTCATTATATCAGACTATGGTTTTTCTGTATGTTTGAAATTTTCCATAATAAAAGTTTCTTTGAATATGTGTTAATTAGGGAGGTCCCTGGTGGCCTAGTGGTTAGGATTCCAGGCTTTCACTGCTGTGGCCCAGGATCAATACCTTGTCAGGGAACTGAGATCACACAAGCAGCAGAGTGCAGATTAATTAATTAATTGATTAATTAATTAAAATACATGTGGATTAAAATGCCAGAAAAGCACAAAGTTTCCTTCCAGCCCTAAGGTTCTTTGATTCTGGAGATTGGAATATGCCCACACTTACTCAATGCATGTGCTGTGTGGGAAGCTGGATTTTCACAATAATTAATAAACAGACATTCTCCCTCAATCTCTAATATCCACTCACAAGAAGCACCTGCTATGGATTCTTCTCTGGGAACTCTTGACATGTGAGCAGTGACTTTGGTCACGGGGTGGTTTTCATAATCTCCCATTACTTCAGCCCAACAGTAAGTGTCTTTCATGGGATGCTTCCAGGCTGTAGTATCTCTGTGATTTTAAACTTCCATTGGGATAATTATTCCTATATGTTTGTGTTTTAGACAGAGCAAAAACATTTTTCTCTGAACATCTACTGTAATCTATTTCATCTTTGTGCTTTACAGTTAAATAGTGGAACACAGATTTTAACATAATGGCAAAGAACACTTATTCTCAAAAACAATTTTTGCAATTTATAGAATCTTAACATCAAGTCTAAATAATGATAGACTGCTCAAATATATATATGACTGTCTTCAGAAAAGGTGAGTTTTCTCTTTCTATCAGGATGAAATTCAGATTCTTTAATAGAAAAACTGGTCAACTAAGAACAGCTGAGAGAACCACTGAGAGCTAAGAGAAAATCCCAGGCAGCCTTTAAAGGATGAGAGTTCAGTTTTCTGTATGCGCCTATTCAAATCTAAATTCACTAAAATAAAATTAAATTAAAAATTCAGTTCCTCAGTCACACTAGCCACATTTCAAGTGCTCAACAGATATATGTGGCTAGTGGCTACTATATTGGAAATCAAACGTAGAGAATATTTCCATTATCAAAAAAAATTCTACTGGACTGCACCAATCTAGTGTACAGTGGTTAAGTTCACAAGCTTTAGAGTCAGAACAAAATTCCACTATGTGTTCCTCAACCACCCAACTCTGTGATCTTGGGTGATTTACCTAAATTATCTAATCCTTGCACTTCCTCATCTATGAAATGTGAGTGACAACAGTATCTACTTCACAGGGTGAGTATGAGGATTAGTGAGTGTATGTATATGGGTAAAACGGTAAACTTTAGCTATTATTATTGTTGCATGTGCTAAGCAACTATAATACAAAGAAAACAGTCTTGAGAGAGAACTGAACTGGGGGAATCACACTCCCTGACTTCAGAATATACTACAAAGCTATAGTAATCAAAACAGTATGGTACTGGCACAAAAGAAGGCACATAAATCAATGGAACAGAATAGAGAGCCCGGAAATAAACCCATGAACTTATGGTCAATTAACCTATGACAAAGGAGGCAGAATATACAATGCAGAAAAGACAGTCTCTTCAATAATTGGTGTTGGGAAAATTGACCAGCTACATGTAAAAAAATATGAAATTAGAACATTCTCTAACACTGTATGCAAAAATATAGTCAAAATGAATTAAAGACCTAAATGTAAGACCAGATACTATAAAACTCCTAGAGGAAAACACAGGCAAGACCCTCTTTGACACAAATCGTGCAATATTTTTTTTGATCTGTCTCATAAAGGAAATAAAATCAAAAATAAACAAATGGGACCTAATTAAACTTAAAAGCTTTTGCACAGCAAAAGAATCAACTGACAAAACGGAAAGACAACCTACTGAATGAGAGAAAACATTTACAAATATGACCAATAAGTGATTAATATCCAACATATATAAACAGCTCGTATAATTCAACATCAGAAAAACAAACAACCCAATTAAAAAATAGGCAGAAGAACTGAATAGACATTTTTCCAAAGACAAAATGCTGATGGCTAACAGGCACATGAAAAGATGCTCAACATCACTTATCATCAGGGTAATGCAAATCAAAACCACAATTAGATACTACCTCACATGTCAGAATGGCTATCATCAAAAATAACACACACAACAAATGTTGGTGAGGATGTGGGGTAAAGGTAAGCCTCGTGCACTGTTGGTGAGACGGTAAACTGGTGCAGCCACTGTGGAAAAGAGTAAGGAGGTTTCTCAAAGAAAGTAAAAATAGGGGGAGAAGAGTCAAAATGGCAGTGTGGGAAGACATGGACTAGGCATCTCCCCACAACTAGGGTGCCTGCCGGCCGCTGGTGAGGAACTCTGACCCCAAATAAGACGGTAGGAACCCCAGAGTGAACCAGTAGGACATAGGGGGACCGAGGGGGAGGATAAGTGGAAGCCAGACAAGATCGGCGCCCCTGAGGCTGGGGAGATCAGGAGAGGCAGGTGGGAGGGATGCTCCGGGAAGAGCAGGAGAGGAGCGGAGGGCGATTGCCTGGCCCACTCAGGCCAGGGAGTTTTCTGAGCTCCCAAGCCATTCCCCCCGCAAAGCCCCATCCAGGCCACATGGGTCCTGGGGGCATAGGAGGGAGGCCAGCAAAATCAGGAAAGGTAGGCAGGGTGGCCCTCCTAGGTCTCAGAACAGAGGACCAGTAGAGGAGAGGAGGGCATTTGCCCCACCCACTTGAGCCCAGGATGCCTGCTAGGCTCCCAGGTGAGTTCCCCTGCCCTCTGAGACCAAGGGTGGGGGGCACGCCTGGGCCCCTTCTGTTCCTTGAGCCTAACCCCACCCCCCACAAACCCAGGGCCTTTTCCAGCACAGTTGGTCCTGAGCATTGGCCCTGCCCACCACCCAAACATCACCCTTGCTTAGGCCCTGCTCGCCACAGCCAATGTACTTTTTTTTTTTCTTATCTCTCCTCCACTTTTTTACTACTGTGGTACTGATGCATCTTCTGGTTGTTGATTCATCTTTATTTTTATTTTTACATTCATTCTAACATATATGTTAGTTTCCTAGTCTAATTTTATTTTTTACTTTGTTATTGTTCCCCCTTTTTTTTTCTTGCTGCCCCACACGGCTTGTGGGATATTGATTCGTGAGCCTGGGGTCAGGGGGAAGCTCCTGCAGTGGGAGCTCCGAGTCTGACCCACTGGACTAACAGAGAACCTCAGACCCCAGGGAATATTATCAGAGTGAGGTCTCACAGAATTCCTCAACTCAGCACCAAGACCCAGCTCTGCCCAATAGCCTACAAACTACAGTGTTGGAAGCCTCAGGACAAACAACCAGTAAAACAGGAACACAATCCCACTCATAAAAATTAAAAACTAATGAAACGGCAAAAAAATATGTCACAGATGAAGAAACAAGGTAAAAACCTGCAAGACCAAATAACTGAAGAGGAAATAGACAATCTACATTAAAAGGAATTGAGAGTAATGACAGTAAAGATAATCCAGAACCTCAGAAATACACTGGAAGCACAGATAGACAAGAAATGTCTAACAAAGATCTAGAAGAATTAAAGAACAAACAAACAGCGATGAACAAGACAGTAACTGAAATGAAAAATACAGTACAAGGAATCAATAACAGAATAACGGAGGCAGAAGAACAAATAAGTGAGCTGGAAGACAAAAGGGTGGAAATAACTGCCGAGGAGCAGAATAAACAATAAAAGAATGAATAGAATTGAAGACAATCTCAGAAACCTCTAGGACAACACTAAACACACCAACATTCGAATTATAGGGGTCCCAGAAGAAGAAGAGAAAAAGAAAGGGTCTGAAAAACTATTTGAAGAGATTATAGTGGAAATTTTCTCCAACATGGGAAAGGAAATGGTCACCCAAGTCCAGGAAGTACAGAGAGTCCCATACAGGATAAACCCTAGGAAAAACACACCAAGACACATTTAATCAAAATAACGAAAATTAAATTCAAAGAAAAAAATATTAAAAGCAGCAAGGGAAAAACAAAAAGTCATATACAAAGGAATCCCCATAAGATTACCCTCTGACTTCTCAGTGGAAACTCTGCAGGCCAGAAGGGAGTGACAGGATATACTTAAAGTGATGAAAGAAAGAAACCTACAACCAAGATTACTCTACCCAGCAAGGGTCTCATTCAGATTCAATGGAGAAGTCAGAAGCCTTTCAGACAAACAAAAGCTAAGAGAATTCAGCACCACCAAACCAGCTTTACAACAATTGCTAAAGAAAACTCTCTAAGCAGGAAACACAAGAGAAGAAAAAGACCCACAAAAACAAACCAAAAACAATTAAGAAAATGGTAATAGGAACATATATATCGATAATAATCTTGAATGTAAATGGATTAAATGCCCCAACGAAAAGACACAGCAAAGCTTAAGGGATACAAAAACAAGACCCATACATATGCTGTCGACAAGAGACCCACTTCACACCTAGGGACACATACAGACTGAAAGTGAGGGGATGGAAAAAGATATTCCATGCAAATGGAAATGAAAAGAAAGCTGCAGTAGCAATACTCATATCAGATAAAATACACTTTAAAATAAAGACTGGGGGCTTCCCTCATGGCGCAGTGGTTAAGAATCTGCCTGCCAATTCAGGGGACGCGAGTTCAAGCCCTGGTCTGGGAAGATCCCACATGCCACGGAGCAACTAAGCCTGTGTGCCACAACTAGTGAGCCTGTGCTCTAGAGCCCACGATCCACAACTACTAAAGCCCGTGAGCCTACAACCCGTGCTCTGCACCAAGAGAAGCCACCACAATGAGAAGCTCACACACTGCAATGAAGAGTAGCCCCCACTCGCTGCAACTAGAGAAAGCCCGCGCTCAGAAACAAAGACCTGATGCAGCCAAAAATAAATAAATTTAAATAAATAAATAAATAAAATAAAGACTGTAACCAGAGATAAGGAGGGACACTACATAATGATCAAAAGATCAATCCAAGAAGAGGATATAACAATTATAAATGTTTATGCACCCAACATAGGACCACCTCAATACATAAGGCAAATGCTAACAACCATGAAAAGAGAAATCAACAGTAACACAAAAATAGTAGGGGACTTTAACACCCTACTTACTCCAATGGACAGATCATCCAGACAGAAAATAAATGAGGAAACAGAAGCTTTAAATGATGCAAAAGACCAGATAGGTCTAACTGATATTTATAGAACATTCCACTGAAAACTGGCAAAATACACTTTCTTCTCAAGTGCACATGAACATTCTCCAGGATAGATCACATCTGCTTCACAATTCAAGCCTTGGAAAATTTAAGAAAACTGAAATCATATCAAGCATCTTTTCTGACCACAATGCTATGAGTTTGGAAATCAAATACAGAAAAATAACTGTAAAAAACACACATACATGGAAGATAAACACTGCACTACTAAATAACCAAGAGATCACTGCAGAAATCAAAGAAGAAATAAAGAAATACATAGAAACAAATGACAATGAAAACACGACAACGAAAATCCTATGGGACACAGCAAAAGCAGTTCTAAGAGGGAAGTTTATAGCAATTCAATCTCACCTTGGGAAGCAAGAAAAATATCAAATAAACAATCTAACCCTACACTTAAAACAACTAGAGAAAGAAAAACAAAGAAACCCAAAGTTAGTAGAAGGAGAGAAATCATAAAGATCAGATCAGAAATAAATGAAATAGAAATGAAGAAAACAATAGCAAAGATCAATAAAACTAAATGCTGGTTCTTTGCGAAGATAAACAAAATTGATAAACCCTTAGCCAGACTCATCAAGAAAAAAAGGGAAAGGATGCAAATCAATAAAATTAGAAGTGAAAAAGGAGAAATCATAACTGACACTGCAGAAATATAAAGGATTACAAGAGACTACTACAAACAACTATAGGCCAATAAAATGGACAACCACAAAAAAATGGACCAATTCTTGGAAAGGTACAATTTTCCAAGACTGAACCAGGAAGAATTAGAAAATATGAACACACCAATCACAAGTAATGAAATTAAAACAGTGATTAAAAATCTTCCAACAAACAAAAGTCCAGGACCAGATGGCTTCACAGGCAAATTCTATCAAACATTTAGAGAAGAGCTAACACCGATACTTCTCAAACTCTTCCAAAAAATTGCAAAGTGAGAAAAACTCCCAAATTCATTCTATGAAGCCACCGTTACCCTGATAACAAAACCAGAAAAAGATATCCCAAAAAAAGAATATTATAGACCAATATCACTGATGAACATAGATGCAAAAATCCTGAACACAATACTAGCAAAGAGAACCAACAGCACATTAAAAGGATCAGGCACCATGATCAAGTGGGATTTCTGCCAGGGATGCAAAGATTCTTCAATATACGCAAATCAATCAGTGTGATACACATTAACAAATTAAGGAATAAAAGCCATATGATGATCTCAACAGATGCAGAAAAAGCTTTTGATAAAATTCAACACTGATTTATGATAAAACTCTCCAGAAAATGGGCATAGAGGGAAGCTACCTCAACATAATAAAGGCTATATATGACAAATCCAGAGCAGGCATCATACTCAATGGTGAAAAACTAAAGCATTTCCACTAAGATCAGGAACAAGACAAGGATGTCCACTCTCGCCACTCTTATTCAATATAGTTTTGGAAGTCCTAGCCATGGCAACCAGAAAAGAAACAGAAAGAAAAGGAATACAAATTGGAAAAGAAGAAGTAAAACTGTCACTATCTACCAATGACATGATACTATACATAGAAAATCATAAACATGCCACCAGAAAACTACTAGAATTAATCAGTGAATTTGGTAAGGTTGCAGGATACAAAGTTAATGCACAGAAATCTCTGGCATTGATATACACCAACAATGAAAAATCAGAAAGAGAAATAAGGAAACACTCCCATTTACCACTGCAACAAAAGGAATAAAATACCTAGGAATAAACCTGCCTAAGGCAGCAAAAGACTTGTACTCTGAAAACTATAAAACACTGATGAAAGAAATCAAATATGACACAAACAGATGGAGAAATATACCATGAATCAGAACAAAATACCTTACAATTCGTATGGAAACAAAAAAGACCCCAAATAGCCAAAGCAATCTTGACAAAGAAAAACGGAGTTGAAGGAATCAGGCTCCCCAACTTCAAACGATACTACAAAGCTACAGTAATCAAAACAGTATGGTACTGGCACAAAAACAGAAATATAGATCAATGGTACAGGATAGAAGGCCCAGAGATAAACCCATGCACATACGGGCATGTAATTTATGACAAAGGAGGCAAGAACATACAATGGAGAAAAGACAGAGTCTTCAATAAGTGGTGCTGGGAAAACTGGACAGCTACATGGAAAAGAATGAAAGTAGAATGCTACTTAACACCATACACAAAAATAAACTCCAAATGGATTAAAGACTTAAATATAAGACCAGACACTATAAAACTTTTAGATGAAAACATAGTAAAAACACTCTTTGACATAAACCACAGCAAGTTCTTTTTTGACCCACCTCCTAGAGTAACAGAAATAAAAACAAAAATAAACAAATGTGACTTAATTAAACTTAAAAGCTTTTGCACAGCAAAGGAAACCATAAACAAGACAAAAAGACAACCCTCAGAATGGGAGAAAATATTTCCAAATGAAACAACAGACAAAGGATTAATCTCCAAAATATACAAACAGCTCATCGAGCTCAATATCAAAAAAACAATCTAGTTAGAAAATGGCCAGAAGGCATAAATAGACATTTCACCAAGGAAGACATACAGATGGCCAAGAGGCACATGAAAAGATGCTCAACATTACTAATTATTAGAGAAATGCAAACAAAACTACAATGAGGTATCACCTCACGCCAGTCATAATGGTCATTATCAAAAAAGCTAGAAACAATAAATGCTGGAAAGGGTGTGGTGAAAAGGGAACCTTCCTACACTGTAGGTGGGAATGTAAATTGATATAATCACTATGGAAAACAGTATGGAGGTTCCTCATAAAACTAAAAATAGAACTACCAGCGGCAAAGCCTGGGCGAAGTGAGAGTAGCATCAACGTATATACACTACTAAATGTAAAATAGTTGGCTGGTGGGAAGCAGCAGCATAGCACAGGAAGATCAGCGCAGTGCTTTGTGATGACCTAGAGGGGTCGGATAGGGAGGATGGGAGGGAGGCTCAAGAGGGAAGGGATATGGGGACATGTGTATGCATATGGCTGATTCGCTTTGTGGTGCAACAGAAACTAACACAGTATTGTGAAGCAATTATACTCCAATAAAGATGTATTAAATAAATAAATAAATACTAGAAATAGAACTACCATATGACCCAGCAATTCTACTCATGGGTATATATCCAAAAAGGATAAAAACATTAATTTGAAAAGATACATGCACCCCAATGTTCATAGCAGCATTTTTCATAATTCCCAGGATATGGAAGCAACCTGTGTCCATCAACGGGTGAATAGATAAAGAAAATGTGATATATATATATATCCACACGTACATAAACATACATACACACACACACACACACACACACACACACACAATGGGATGCTACTCAGCCTTAAAAAAGCATGAAATTTTGCTATTTGCAGCAACCTGGAGGGCATTATGCTAAGTGAAATAAGTCAGACATTTTATAAAAAGAAAAAAATAAGAACTAAACATGGTTACTGCCCTCATATGAACATACTTTCTAATAGTGGAATGCACTTAAACAAATGAATTATAATATGCTATTCCAGGTATAGGAAGAATGGTATTCCTCTGAAAGGGTTATCTAAGGAGGCTTTACAAAGGAGGTGACATTTGAGTAGAAGCTTGAAGAATATGTAGGAGCTTTTCAGCTACAGCTACAGATAAATTCACCAGAGGCAATAAGGCTGATCTAATTCTACAAAATCATAAACAAGATTTGAGCTGAGACGGGAGAAAGGCAGTGAATCAACTTCTCTCCAAGAAATAGTGAAACAAGAAAGAGCCAAATCTGACTACATGTTGGATTTGTTTCTTTTACTTTAACCTGTGCTTCCCATTGCTTTTGTTCACTAAAAGGATACTGTCTATACATAATGGCCTGCCTTGGGGAACCCTGTCCCTCTGCCTGAATGTTAAACCAATGTCCTTCGTTCAGGGAAGCATCCTGACCCTGTCCACCTGTGGATGGCTGCAAGAAAGAAGAAATTAAATCATCCTCAACCCAAGGCTGGCCATTCCAGCAGACATTTGCAAATCTTACGGCCTTTTTACTTTACTTCCTCACCTCCTCCCCATCTCTGTTCTATAAAAGAAACTGGCATCCAAACCCTGATAAGATGATTTTTTGGAGACTTTGGTCTGTCATCTTTTTGGTCTGCCGACTTTCCAAATAAAGTCGTATTCCTTGCCTCAACACCTCGTCTCCGATTTATTGGCCTGTTGTGCAGCAAGCAGAGAGAGCTTCACTCGGTAACAAAAGAAAAGAGAACTAACATTTAGTGGCTATCTACAGTCTATCAATCACTATACTTAGAAATTATATCATTTCACCCTCTAAACAACTCTATGGAATAGCACTTATTCCCATGTTTGAGATTTCTAAAACAGTTCAGCTCAAAGAGGTTAAATGGATGCCCAAGATCTCATAGATAGAAAATGACAGCTGATTTTGAGTCCCACAACCTATGCTTTTAGAAAACACCCAACTCATCCTTCTAGCTTTTAGCAAATTTTTACTTTAAAAGATAGCCACAAAATCCTATGTCCTCCTTTTCTTTCCATTTTTGAGCACACTGCTGACAAATTATAACACTGAAAGATTATAACACTGAAAGATTAGCAGGACATTATTCATAAGGCAACACTGCTAGTTTCAAGAGACAGCCAGGCCCCTGAAGGCATAATAACTGGAGTAGCAATCATGGAGACTGGATTCTAAATTTAGATAAGACATAATTTCCAACATATGCATTAGAAAGTCTCTTACACTCTCTGGGTCTCAGTTGCCCTGCCTACAAAATATGAAGACTGAACCAGATGATGATTGGCGATCACAATGATGCTGCTGCTGCTGCTGCTGCTGATGACACCATATTTCATCAGTTCTAAGACATATCTTTATACTTTAAAATCTCTAAAATCAAGGTACACCTTACTATCAATGTTATGTCATATGTTAATTGACATTTTTCCTTTCTTAGTGGTACATAAAATTACAGGAAATTGTGGGAGGAGTCAAGATGGAGGAATAGGAGGACATGGAGTTCGCCTCTCGTCACAGGTACATCAGGAATACATCAACAAATGTAACAGTACTCACAGAGCACCAACTGAACACTAGCAGAGGACCTTGGACACCTAACAGGACAAGAAAAATCCCCACACGACCGGGAAAGATGTGAAAGAGATAAAGAAAAGAGGAAACAGGATGGGACAAGCCAAGACCCCTGGAGTGTAGCTGAAGCAGACAGGAGGTTCCCACACACAGAAAAGCCCCTAACAGCAGGGAGATCAGCTGGGACAGAGAAGGACCTTCAGAGGATCAGAGAGCAATACAGCAACTGGTTTGTGAAAGGCAGGACAGAGTAAGACCTATGCTCATGGTCCATTCCACAGCCCTGTGTACCCCAAGCTGAGTTGTCTATCTCCTGGTGCAGAGGGGAGCTGGGTGCTGGAAACTGGGGTTTGGAGAGCAGACCCAGGGAGGGGAAACCTGTTGGCTGTGAAGAGATAGCCTGAAGGGATGGGACTAAAGAGCTCCACAATGGATAAAGTCTGCAGAAGAAGCCCAGACCACTGTAGAAACAGAGCACCATTGTTGAGTGGCATGCAAGGGGCTGGGCCACCACTGCAACCCCCTTTCCCACCCGCCGGCCCCTGCCTCCACAGGCACTAGCAGCAGTGTCTGCCTAAGCAGGTCATCCACCCCTCAAGGCAAAGCCTCCTCTACCTGGAGGCCCAAGCACCACCCACACCAAAGCCACCTCTGGCTGTGCGGGTCCCAGCAGGTCTGACTGCTACCCCTGCAAAAGCCTCCTCAGGCTACGCTGGTCCTGGCAGCCCAAGCTTTGCCACCGCAAAAGCCTCCACATGCCATGCAGATCCCAGCGGCCATGCCCGTTGACACCTCTGCCCCTGCCAGCCTGTGTGGACATTTGTGCTCTGGGGCAGCATCAGGAGCAGATGCTGGTGGGAAGAACACACACAGAGGTGGGGCTGAAACCACAGCTGAGCCCCAGGGGCTGAGCAAATAAGGAAGAAGAGCTGATAACATCATTAATCATTAGAGAAATGCAAATCAAAACTACAATGAGATATCATCTCACACCAGTCAGAATGGCCATCATCAAAAAATCTAGAAACAATAAATGCTGGAGAGGGTGTGGAGAAAAGGGAACACTCTTGCACTGCTGGTGGGAATGTGAATTGGTTCAGCCACTATGGAGAACAGTATGGAGGTTCCTTAAAAAACTACAAATAGAACTACCATATGACCCAGCAATCCCACTACTGGGCATATACCCTGAGAAAACCATAATTCAAAAAGAGTCATGTACCAAAATGTTCATTGCAGCTCTATTTACAATAGCCCGGAGATGGAAACAACCTAAGTGTCCATCATCGGATGAATGGATAAAGAAGATGTGGCACATATATACAATGGAATATTACTCAGCCATAAAAAGAAACGAAATTGAGCTATTTGTAATGAGGTGGATAGACCTAGAGTCTGTCATACAGAGTGAAGTAAGTCAGAAAGAGAAAGACAAATACCATATGCTAACACATATATATGGAATTTAAGAAAAAAATGTCATGAAGAACCTAGGTGTAAGACAGGAATAAAGACACAGACCTACTGGAGAACGGACTTGAGGATATGGGGAGGGGGAAGGGTGAGCTGTGACAAAGGGAGAGAGAGGCATGGACATATATACACTACCAAACGTAAGGTAGATAGCTAGTGGGAAGCAGCAGCAGAGCACAGGGAGATCAGCTCGGTGCTTTGTGACCGGCTGGAGGGGTGGGATAGGGAGGGTGGGAGGGCAGGAGATGCAAGAGGGAAGACATATGGGAACATATGTATATGTATAACTGATTCACTTTGTTATAAAGCAGAAACTAACACACCATTGTAAAGCAATTATACTCCAATAAAGATGTAAAAAAAAAAAAGGAAGAAAAGCTGAAATTTCTCCTCGCAGCTATGCAAACTGTGGAGTTACACCTCCAATGACGGCTTCCTAAATTCAGTGCCTGCAGAACATCTGAATGGAAAACAAGTGCTCTTGCAGCTGAGATGGGTCTGCTTCAGAAGGTGTGGATTTGTGGGCACATACAAGAGTCAGGGCAGGCCAGAGTCTGAGGCGCCTCCGTAGCTCCCACAGGGCGACCAGGTGCATGACTACTGCAACTGACCTCAGTGGAACTGCACTCGTGGCCTGGTAAAAACAACACCTGAGAGCCACCAGGGCCATTTGCCGCCATATCCACAGTTATGGTGGGAGCAAGAGCAGCACCAACAACAGAGTACTTTGTGAGCCTGCACAATGGGTGAAATGGGACACAACAGAGCAAACCCACATGTGAACAGCCCCAGAGGAGGAATACTCAGGGTCTTCTCTCCTAGTGGGAGTGCTCCAATCCAAATCACCTGGCACTGCAGATCAGAAATATCACTAAGAAATAAATTTCAGGGCCACTACTTCAACAACTAGGGAGCACACCATGCCCCTGAGAGGGAACTGACAACCACAGAGCAAAGGGGAGATCCCGCCCAATATCTACCTCACCCACCAGGGGGCAGACACCAGAAGGAAGAGGAGCTACAATCCTGCAGCCTGCAGAAAGCAGACCACAAACAAAATAAGTGAGACAAAATGGGATGACAGAGAAATCTGCTGCAGATGGAGGAGCAAGATAAAAAACTATAAGAATGAATAAATGAAGAGGAGATAGGCAATCTACGTGAAAAAGAATTCAGAATACTGATAGTAAAGATGATCCAAGATCTCGGAAAAAGAATGGAGGCACGGATTGAGAAGATGCAAGAGATGTTTAACAAAGACCTAGAAGAACTAAAGAACAAACAAACAAAGATGAAGAATACAATAACTGAAATGACAAATACTCTAGAAGGAATCAGTAGCAGAATAACCGAGGCAGACAAATGGATAAGAGAGCTGGAAGACAGAATGGTGGAAATCACTGCCATGGAAAAGAATAAAGAAAAAACAATGAAAACAAATAAGGACAGTCTCAGAGACCTCTGGGACAATGTTAAAGGCACCAACATTCAAACTATACAGGTCCCAGAAAAAGAAGAGAAAGGGCCATAAAAAATATTTCAAGAGAATAATAGCTAAAAACTTCCCTAACATGGGAAAGGAAACAGTTACCCAAGTCCAGGAAGTACAGAGAGTCCCATACAGTATAAACCCAAGGAGGAACATGCCGAAACACATATTAATCAAACTAACAAAAATTAAACACACAGAAAAAAATTTAAAAGCAACATGGGAAGAGCAAAATATAACATACAAGGGAATCCCCATAAGGTTATCAGCTAATTTGTCAGCAGAAACTCTTTAGGCCAGAAGGGAGTGGCAGAATATATTTAAAGTAATCGAAGGGAAAAAACTACAACCAAGAATACTCTATCCAGCAGGGGTTTCATTCAGATTTGACGGAGTAATCAAAAGTTTTACAGACAATAAACCTAAGAGAATTTGGCACCACCAAACCATCTTTAAAACAAAGGCTAAAGGAACTTCTCTAGGGAAAAAACACAAGAAAAGAGAACAAAAGAGGAAGGGAAGAAAAAAGACCTACAAAAACAAACCCAAAACAATTAAGAAAATGCCAATACGAACATACATATTGATGATTACATTAAATGTAAATGGATTAAACGCTCCAAATATTAATCCATGGAAAAAGATATTCCATGCAAATGGAAATCAAAAGAAAGCTGGAGTAGCAATACTCATATCAGATAAAATAGACTATAGACTGTTACAAGAAACAAGGAAGGTTACTACATAGTGATCAAGGGATCAATCCAAGAAGATGATATAACAGTTGTAAATATATATGCACCCAATACAGGAACACCTCAACACATAAGGCAAATGCTAACAGCCATAAAAGCAGAAATCAACAGTACTACAAAAATAGTGGTGGACTTTAACACACTCCATGTACACCAATGGATGGATCATCCAGACAGAAAATCAATAAGGAAACACAAGCCTTAAAGGACACATTAGACCAAATAAACTTAATTGATATTTATAGGGCATTCCATCTGAAAGGAGCAGAAAAAAATTTCTTCTCAAGTGCACAGAGAACATTCTCCAGGATACAAGACTCTTTGGTCACAAATTAAGCATCGATAAACTTAAGAAAATTGAAATCATATCAAGCATCTTTTCTGACCAACATGGTTTGAGATTAGAAATCAATTACAGGAAAAAAAAAACTGTAAAAAACAAAAACACATGCAGGGTAAACAATATGTTATTAAATGACCAATGGGTCACTGAAGAAAGCAAAGAGCAAATCAAAAAATACCTAGAAACAAAACCACGATGACAAAAACCTATGGGATGCAGCAAAAGCAGTTCTAAGAGGGAATGCTACCTCAAGAAACAAGAAAAATCTTAAATAAAAAAACTAACCTTACACCTAAAGCAACTAAAGAAAGAACAACAAATAAAACCCAATGTTAGTAGAAGGAAATAAATCATAAAGATCAGAGCAGAAATCAGTGAAATAGAAATGACGAAAACAATAGCAAAGATCAATAAAACTAAAATCTGGTTCTTTAAGAAGATAAGCAAAATTGGTAAGCCTTTATCCAGACGCATCAAGAAAAAAAAAGGGAAAGGATGCAAATCAATAAAATTCGAAATGAAAAAGAAGTAACAACTGACAGAGCAGAAAAACAAAGGATCATGAGAGACTACTACAAGCAACTATATGCCAATAAAATGGACAACCTGGAAGAAATGGACAAATTCTTAGAAAGGTAAAATCTTCCAAGACTGAACCAGGAAGAAATAGAAAATATAAACAGACCAGTCAAGTAATAAAATAGAAACAGTGATTAAAAATCTTCCAACAAACAAAAGCCCAGGACAAGATGGCTTCACAGGTGAATTCTATCAAACATTTACAGAAGAGCTAACAACTCCCCTTCTTAAACTCTTCCAAAAAATTGCAAAGGGAGGAGCACTCCCAAGCTCATTCTACGATGCCAATATCACCCTAATACAAAAATCAGACAAAGATATCACAAAAAAACAAAATTACAGACCAATACCACAGATGAACATAGATGCAAAAATCCTAGACAAAATACTAGGAAACAGAATCCAACAACACATTAAAAGGATCATACACCATGATCAAGTGGGATTTATTCCAGGGATGCAAGGATTCTTCAATATACACAAATCAATCAACATGATACATCAAATAGAAGAATAAAAACCATATGATCATCTCAATAGGTGCAAAAAAAGCTTTGGACAAAATTCAACACTTATGTAGGATAAAAACTCTACAGAAAGTGGGCATAGAAGGGAACCTACCTCAAATTTATAAAGGCCATATATGATAAACCCACAGCAAACATCATTCTCAATGGTGAAAGACTGAAAGCATTTCCTCTAAGATTAGGAATAAGACAAGGATGTCCACTCTCACCACTTTTATTCAACATAGAATAAGAAGTCCTAGCCATGGCAATGAGAGAAGAAAAAGAAATAAAAGGAATGCAAATTAGAAAAGAAAAAATATAACTGTCACTGTTTGCAGGTGACATTATACTATACATATAAAATCCTAAAGATGCTACAGAAAAATACTAGAGCTAATCAGTGAGTTTATAAAGTTGCAGGATACAAAATTAATGCACAGAAATCTCTTGCATTCCTATACACTAACAATGAAAGATCAGAAAGTGAAATTAAGGAAACAATCGCATTCACAATTGCAATGAAAAGAATAAAATACCTAGGAATAAACCTACCTAAGGAGACAAAAGACCTGTACTCAGAAAACTATAGGATACTGATGAAAGAAATCAAAGATGACACCAACAGTTGGAGAGACATAGCACATTCTTGTATTGGGAGAATCAATATTGCAAAAACGGCTATACTACCAAAGCAATCTACGGATTCAATGCAATCCCTATCAAATGAGAACAAAATTTTACAATTTTCATGGAAACGCAAAAGACCCCAAAGAGCCAAAGCAATCTTGAGAAAGAAAAATGAAGCTGTGAAAAACAGGCTCCCTGATTTCACACTATACTACAAAGCTACAGTAATCAAGACAGCATGGTACCGGCACAAAAACAGAAATGTAGATCAATGGAACATGATAGAAAGCCCAGAGATAAACCCACACACCTATGCTCACTTAATCTTTGAAAAGGAGGCAAGAATATACAATGGAGAAAAGACAGTCCTTCAATAAGTGGTGCTGGAAAAACTGAAGAGCTACATGTAAGAAAAAGGAAACTATAACACCATACACAAAAGATAAACTCAAAATGCATTAAAGACCTAAATGTAAGGCCAGAGATTATAAAACTCTTAGAGGAAAATATAGGCAGAACACTCTGACATAAATCACGCAGCAAGATCTTTTTTGACCCACCTCCTAGAGTAATAAAAATAAAAACAAAAATAAACAAATGGGACCTAATGAAACTTAAAAGCCTTTGCACAGCAAAGGAAACCATAAACAAGACGAAAAGACAACCCTCAGAGTGGCAAAAAATATTTGCAAACGAAGCAACTGACAAAGGGTTAATCTCCAAAATATACAAACAGCTCATGCAGCTCAATACTAGATAAACAAAATATGGGCAGAAGACCTAAATAAACATTTCTCCAAAAAGACATTCAGATGGCCAACAAACACAAGGAAAGATGCTCAACATCACTAATTATAAGAGAAATGCAAATCAAAACTACAATGAGGTATCACCTCACACCGGTCACAATGACCACCATCAAAAAGTAAACAAACAATAAATGCTGGAGAAGATGTGTAGTAAAGGGAAACCTCTTACACTGTGGGTGGGAATGTAAACTGATACAGCCACTATGGAGAACAGTATCGAAGTTCCTTAAAAAACTAAAATAGACCTACCATATGACCCAGCAATGCCACTTGTGGGCATATACCCAGAGAAAACCTTAATTCTAAAAGATACATGCATCCCAATGTTCATTGCAGCACTATTTACAATAGCTAGGACATGGAAGCAACCTAATTGTCCATCAAAAGAAGAATGGATAAAGAAGATGTGGTAACATATATACAATGGAATATTACTTGGCCATAAAAAGGAACAAAACTGGGTCACTTGTAGAGTCATGGATGGACCTAGAGTCTGTTATACAGAGTGAAGTAAGAAAGAGAAAAACAAATATCATATATTAACGCACATCTGTGAAATCTAGAAAAATGCTATAGGTGAACTTATTTGTAAAGCAGAAATAGAGACACAGACATAGAGAACAAACATATGGCTACCAAGGGGGGAAGGCTACCAGGGGTGGGATGGATTGGTAGACTGGGATTGTTATATATACCCTATCGATACTATGTGTAAAACAGGTAATTAATGAGAACAGATTCTATAGCACAGGGAACTCTACTCAATCCTCTATGGTGACCCTAATGGGAAGGAAATCCAAGGAAGAGGGGATATCTGTATATATGAGGCTGATTCACTTTGCTGTACAGCAGAAACTAACAAATCATTGTAAAGCAACTATACTCCAGTAAAACTAAAAGATCAACACATATTTATGTAAAAACTCTCCAGAAAGTGGGCTTAGAGGAAAGCTACCTCAACATAATAAAGGCCATATATGGCTAAACGTACAGCTAACATCATACTCACTGGTGTCAATGGTGAAAAGCTGAAAGCATTTCCTCTAAGATAATAAACAAGACAAGGATATACACTCTTACCACTTTTATTCAACATAGTTTTAGAAGTCTTAGCCATGGCTATCAGAAAAGAAAATGAAATAAAAGGAATCCAAACTGGAAGAGAAGAAGTAAAACTGTCATTGATTGCAGGTGACATGATACTATACATAGAAAATCCTAAAGATGCCACCAGAAAACTACTAGAGCTCATCAGTGAATTTGGTAGAGTTGCAGGATACAAAATTAATACACAGAACTCTCCTGCATTCCTATATGCTAACAATGAAAGATCAGAAAGAGAGATTAAGGGAAGAGAGCTTCCATATATGTGGAATCTAGAAAAATGGTACAGATGAACCGGTTTGCAAGGGAGAAATAGAGATACAGATGTAGAGGACAAACATGTGGACACCAAAGGGGGAACTTGGGGGGCGGGGGGGTTTGGATGAATTGGGAGATTGGGATTGACATATATACACTAATATGTATAAAATAGATAACTAATAAAAACCTGCTATATAGGACTTCCCTGGTGGTGCAGTGGTTGAGAGTCCGCCTGCTGATGCAGAGGACATGGGTTCACGCCCCGGTCCGGGAATGCTATATAAAAATAAGAAAATTAGGATATTTAAAAGCGACTGTGTATATGAGGAATTTAAGAAACCACATGCGTGCCCAGGGTAAGATGCATACTCAGAAAAAAACTGAGAAGACCATAAGCTTTCACCTTGGACCAATCCCTAGTCTCAGTGGAAGCCTCCCTAACCATTGAAGGATGGTCCAGGCACAGAAACAATCTGGAAAAACTTGGAGAGGTGTTTGTTTATTTGTTTTTACCTCCTGCAGACAAGAAAACCTGTATCAAAATGCTAGCTGAACATAAGCTAAGAAACAGACTTCGGTGACCCCTCGGGCGAAGGACAAAGGATATAGTCTTTGCCAAAGTAGTAATAAAAATGGAAAGAGAAAATTTTGTGGAAGGGAGAGAAACTTATTTCCAGAGATACTGCCTTATAATATTCAAACATTCAGTTTACAACAACAACAAAAACATCTTAGGGAACACAAAGAAACATAAAAGTATTGCCCATTTAAAGGAACAAAATTAACCAACAGAAACTGTCTCTAAGGATATCCACATATCAGATTTACCGGACAGAGACTTCAAAACAACAACTGTCTTAAATATGCTAAAGGAAAACATACAGAACTAAGGAAAATCAGGAGTATGATGTATGAACAAAATGAGAATACATTAAAGATATAGAAATTAAAGCATGAACAGAGTCTAAGAGATGTGTGGGACATGATCAAGCAGAGGAGAATATGCATTATGGGACTGCCAGAAGGTAAAGAGAGAAAATTACAGAAAGAATATTTAAATAAATAATAGCCAAAAACACAGCAAATTTGATCAAGGACATAAATCTGTATATCCAAGAAGCTCAACAAACTCCAAGAAGGATAAACTCAAAGAGATTCACAGTGAGATACATTGTAATCAAACTTCCAAAAGCCAAAAATATAGAAAGAATCTTGATAGCAGCAAGAGAGAATTGACTGGTCATGTAGAAAGGATCCTCATTATGATTAACATCCAATTTCCCATCAGAAACCAGGGAGGTCAGAAGACAGTGGGATGACACAAAATATTAGAACAAAAAGAAAACTGTCAACCAAGAATTCTACATTCATCAAAGCTACCTTTCAAAACTGATGGAGAAAAAAAACATTCCCAGATAAAAGCTGAGGGAGTTCATCACCACTATACCTCCTCTGTAAGAAATGCCAAAGGGAGTCCTGTAGGACAGCAGTCCCCAGCCTTTTTGGTACCAGGGACTGGTTTCCTGGAAGACAATTTTTCCACCGACAGGGAGTGGGGGAGGCAGGGGGATGGTTCAGGCAGTAATGCGAGCGATGGGGAGTGATGGGGAGCAGCTTGCTTGCCTGCTGCTCACCTTTTGCTGCACAGCCCAGTTCCTAAGAGGCCGCAGACCAGAACCGGTCCATGGCGCAAGGGTTAGGGACCCCTGCTTTAGGATGAAATAAAAGGACACTAGACAATAACTCAAAATCATTTGAAGATATAAAGATCTCCTGTAAAGGTAACTATATGAAAATAAAAAAGCTACAGTTATGGTATTTTTGATTTGCAACTCCACCTTTTTATGACCTATGTAATTTAAAAGACAAATGCATAAAAATAATTATAAATTTATGTTATTGGATACACAGTGTATACAGATGTAATATGTAACAACAGCAATACACAGAGGAGGAACAGAACTTTAAAGCAGAAATTTGTATGCTACTAGAGTTTAGGTGGTATAAATTCAAGCTCGTTTGTTATAAATTAAGGACGTTCAATGTAATTCCCATGGTATCCACAAATAAAATATGTAACAAATATACATAAAAGGAAATGAGACAGTAATAAAAATGGTTCACTACAAAAAATCAACTAAACACAAAAGAAGGCAGTAATGGAGACAATGAGGGACAAAAACGTGTAAGACGTACAGAAAATAAATATCAAAATGGCAGAAGTTAAGTCCTTACCTATCAATAATTACTCAAGTGTAAATGGATTAAGCGGAAAGAATAAACTGGAAGATTGGGATTGACATATACACACTACTATATATAAAATAGATAACTAATAAGGACCTACTGTATAGCCCAGGGAACTCTACTCAATACTCTGTAATGGCCTATATGGGAAAAGAATCTAAAAAAGAGTGGATATATGTATATGTATAACTGATTCACTTTGCTGTACGTCTGAAACTAACATAATGTAAATCAACTATACTCCAATACAAATTTTTTTAATTTTTAAAAATTAAAAAAATTTTTTGAAGTATAAATGGATTAAACACCCCAATAAAAAGGCAGAGCTTCATAGAAAGGATTGAAAAACAGGATCCAGCTATATCCTATCCACAACAGACTTCCTTTAAATCCAAAGACAGAAATAGATCCATTGAAATAAAGAATGGAAAAAAGCTATTCGTGTAAATGGTAATCAAACGAGTATGATATTGGCATGAAAACAGACACATAGATCAATGGAGCAGAATAGAGAACCCAGAAATACACCCATACATCTATGGCCAATTAATTTATGACAAAGGAGCCCAGAATATACAATGCGGAAAGGACAGTCTCTTCAATAAATGGTGCTGGGAAAACTGTGCCACCACATGTGATGGAAGGAAACTGAACCACTACCTTACACCATTCACAAAAATTAACTCAAAATGAATTAAAGATTTGAATGTAAGATCTGAAACCATAAAATTCCTAGAAGTAATTTCCTTGACATTGATCTTGGAAATGATTTTTGGGATCTGACACTAAAAGTAAAGACAACAAAAGGAAAAATAAACAAGTGGGACTATATCAAACTACTATATACAAAAAACTTCTGCACAGCAAACGAAATCATCAACAAAATGAAAAGGCACCCTACTGATTGGGACAAAATATTTGCAAATCATATATCTGATAAAGCGTTAATATCCAAAATACATAAAGAATTCATATAACTCAACAGCAAAAAAACAAAACAAACAATCTGATTTAAAAATGGTCAGAAGATCTGAATAAACATTTTTCTAAAGACACACAGATGGTTAACAGGCAAATGGAAAGATGCTCAACAACACTAATGATCAGAAAAACGCAAATCAAAACCACAATGAGATATCACCTCACACTGTTACAATGGCTATTATCAAAAAGACAAGAAATAACAAGTGTTGGTGAGGATGTGAAAAAAAGGGAACGCTTATGAGCTGTTGCTGGGAATGTACATTGGTGCAGCCACTAGGGAAAACAGTATGGAGGTTCCTTAAAAAATTAAGAATAGAACTACCATATGATCCAGCAAATTCCACTTCTGGGTATTCACCTGAAGAAAATGAAAAGACTAATTCAAAAGATATCTGCACCACATGTTCATTGCAAAATTGTTTATGTTAGCCAATATGTGGAAAAAATCTAAGTGTCCTTTGATGGATGAATGCATAAAGAAGATGTGGTATATATCTACAATGGATCTATCTATTCATCCATAAAAACGAATAATATGGTAACAAAATTATGAGCAAAAAAGAAAAATATATATACTGTACTCCATCAAAATTTAAAACTTTCATGCATCAAAGTATAATAGGGAAGAACTCCATATTGGATCTGTTTCTTTTACTTTAACCTTTGTATTCTATGGCTTTTGCTTCCAGTTAAGAATGTTGCCTATAGCCTGAAATATACAGGATAGTCCATTCTCAAGGCTCTGACCTTTAGAGGTGTAACACTTTTCCATTCATCTAGAGATAAAAAGTTGCAGAACAGAGAATAACATTTGTCTTGGAGGTTTGCAGGAACATCATGAGCTGACCTACATGGACAGCTGCAAGAACAAAGGATTCTGACACCAAGGAGTTTGCAACAACCAGCCACACCCCCTCCCCTTTTAGTATATAAAAGAAGCCTAAATTCTGACTTGGGTAAGATGATTCTCTCGGACATTAGTCCACCATCTTCTCAGTCAGCTGGCTTTATAAATAAAGTTGTTATTCCTTGCCACAACACCTCATCTCCCGATTTACTGGCCTGTTTTGCAGTGAGCAGAATGTGTTTGGACTTGGTAACAAAAGAACATCATCAAGAAAGTGCCAAAAAAAGCCAATGAATCACTTGTTTTATATAAATAATGGAAATTAATAAACAAAATGTGATTTTCTTGTGAAGAAAAGTACAAAGGAAACCTACAGAATGGGAGAAAATATTTGGAAATCATGATTCTGGTAAGGGTCAATACCCAGAATACGTAAAGAACTCCTACAACCCAACAACAAATACGTAGGTAACTCAATTTTAAAATGGGCAAAGGATTTGAATAGACATTTCTCAAAAAAAGATATACAAATGGCCAATAAACATATGAAAAGCTGCTCATCCTTAATCGTTAGGGAAATGAGAATTAAAATTATAATAATATACCCCCTTCATAACTACTACAGTAATTATCAAATAAATGAATAATAAATGTTGGTGAGGATATTGAGAAGTCAGAAACCTTGTACATTGCTGGTGGGAATGTAAAATGTTACAGCTGCTAAGGAACCATAAACATAGAATTACCATATGACCCAGCAAATATACTGCTAGGTATATACCCAAAAGGACTGAAAACATATTCAAACAAAAATTTGTACAGGAATGTTTATAGCAGCACTATTTACAAAAGCCAATATACAGAACAACCTAAATGCCTATCAATGGATGAATGGATAAACAATATGTGGTGCATGGGTATGTGTGTATAAAATACCCATTATTTGGCAATAGGAAGTGTGCTACAAAATGGATGAACCCTGAAGACATTATGCTAAGTGAAATAAGCCATATATTAAAAAAACAAATAGTATATGATTCCTCTTATATAAAATATATAGAAGAGGCAAATTCATACAGATAGTTAGTGGATCAGAAGTTACTATGAGCTGAGGGGACAGGGCAATGGGAAGTTGTTTAATGGTAACAGAGTTTCTGTCTGAGGTGACGAAAAAAAATTGGGAAAAGATAGTGGTGATAGTTATGCAACATGTCAAATGTAATTAATGTCACTGAATTGTACACTTATGTTCAAAATTGTAAATTTTGTTATACATATATTTTACCAAAATTTTTTAAATGTTTTAAATAAGCAATCTGCCTGAGCGCTTATGCTCTTGACAACTATGGATGATATCCCAGGCCCCTCCAGTTGGAACACACTGACAGCACTGTATCTGTAAAATATAAATAATAATCCCTGTCCTCCCTCTCTCGTACTTGTTGTAAGGATCAAATTAAATAAAGAACAGTACAGGGCTTTCTAAACTGCAAAGGGCTAAAGTCAAGTGCTATTATTATCTTGGAGATTCATACATAAACCATTACATTAAGCTGGTCTTCAGCACTGTGCAATAAAACATATGTGTTTTGTCATATCCTGCAGCTCAGAGGTAATTTCAATAGCACTGTCAGTTTCCAATGACACCACTCCAAGCAGTAAAACTTTACACTTGACCAGACTGATAAGGATCTCTGGTCAGACTGGTTGTGACTACAACTTTTCCAGTTAAGAGCATACTTTCTTTCAAGGTATCTTGCACATGCTTGTCACAAAAGATTAATTCACCTAAGGATCTCATAACACTGATCAAAGAGGAAGTAAAATACACACACACATACACATACACACACAAACAAACATTGAAGCTGCCAGCTCTTTCTCAGGGAGACTAAGGAGACTTCCTGGGGAGCCAACATGGCATGGAGTGCCAGAGACCATAGTGAGGATCAACAAAGTGGCAGTGGTATGCAGCTTTTGAAATGGCTCCCAGACCAAGACCTACCACAGGCACAATCAACTTCCTGAGAGGGTTCTTCAGCCTTTTCAGCTCTCCTGAGCAGTATGTTTTAGAAATGCTACTCAAAGGGAACCTGGCACATGACCAGGCTATTGGCACCAAAACAACTGTGCTCACAGCAAAATGCAGTCTTGGACTAGATTCGTTTCGAGAACAGAGGGCAAAATGCTTCCTACATAGCTAGTGAAAACCATCTTAAAGTAAAAAACCAAGGCCAACACATTTAAACTAAGCTATGAGGCAAGCACTCCACAAGAGGGTACCTCAATATCCTGCTTTGTTCATACTCAGGGTCCAAAACTCCTTTGCCCTTACCTATTTAATCAGGAAGAACTTCTTGAATTCCTCCTGACTTCCACAACATCTGAATTCACTTTTCATTTCCTGTTTTTTGCTACACACTCTTGCCTTATACAGTATTGAACTGGCCTTGGGCTCAGCTCCTCTCCCAACTGGAAATTGCTATCACTTCCTGACTATAAGTGATTTCAGTCATCACCTCAATAGAACCCATCTGCCAGAACCCTACCTCAGCACTGACCCATGCACCCTAACATCCTTTGAAGGGATTAAAAGGAGTAATGTATTATATGATCTCAAATTTTATAAACCATAAAGTAAAATCTCAAAATTTGAAACTCTATAAAATAAATAATAATAATGGCTACTACTATCTACTGTGTACTAGGCAGTTAAACATATAGTCTGAAATCCTCACTTCAACCTTAGGAGGAAGGACCTATTATTATCCCCATTTCTGAGAAAAGAAAATTGAGGCCATGAGAGGTTAAGTCATTTCCCAAGATGTCACAGTTAAGAAGTGACAGAGGTTTTCAAAAAATGGTGTGGAGCAATTGGACACCCATAGGTCAAAAAAACCCAAATAAAAATAAAAGCTCAACTTAAACCTTGCACCTTATACAAAAATAAACTCAAAATAGATCATAGATCTAAATGTAAAACCTAAAATTATAAAACTTCTACAAGAAAACATAAGATAACATCTTAGTGACATAGGGTTATGTGACATCTTCTTACACATGACTCCATAAGCATGATCCATAAAGAAAAAGTAAATAAATTGGACTACAGAAAATTAAAACTTTTGCTCTGTGAAAGACCCTAATAAGAGGATTTTTAAAAAGATAAGCTACAGACTGGAAGAAAATATTTGCAAATTACCTATCCAACAAAGGACTCATATCCAGAATACATAAAGGATTCACTAAGCCAAAAAGTAAGAAAATAAGCAACCCAATAGATAATGGGCAAAATACTTGATCAGATACTTGACCAAAGAAAATATACAGATGTCAAATAAACACATGAAAAGTTGTTCAACCTCATTAGCCATTAAGGAAAAGCAAATTAAGGCCCAGATGAGATACCACTACACACTTATTAGCATGGTTACAATAAAATATAGTTAACAGTACCCAGTTCTGGCAAGGATATAGAGAAACTGGAATTATCATACATTGCTAGTGGGAATATAAATTAGAACAGCCACACTGGAAAATGGCGAGGCATTTTCTTACAAAATTATACACGTATATATATGAGCCCACAGTCCCTTCCTGGGCATTTATCCTCTAGAAAATAAAACTTCTGTTCATAAGAAAACTTGTATTATAACGATTAAAGCAGCTGTATTTGTAATCACCAAAAATTAGAAACAATCCAAACATCCCTCAATTGGAGAATGAATAAACGAACTGGTACATCCTTACAAGGTAACACTAATCAGAGATAAAAAGGAATGAACTATTGCTACACTTGGATTGATCGAAAGGGCATTTTTAAAAAAGTGGGGAAAAAAGCCAATCTCAAAAAGTGACATACTACATGATTCCATCTATATAATATTCTCTAATTTAGAGATAAAGAATAGATCGGTGGTTGTCTGGGGTGAAAGGCTTTGAAATTGAGACCTGTCTAAGGAAAACCTAGAAATATGCTTGTAGTTATATGCACAAAGATAACAGGAATTCTTTTCTGAGTGAACTATTGAGACTTTTACAAGAAACTCTTAGTAGAGATGCTAATATGATGTGTGACTACAATCTTAAAATGTCAAGGACTTTCTCCAGGAAAATCTTTTAAAACATGAAGGAAAGGCCCCCGAAGGCATCACACAGCAAGTTTTATCCAACTCTGCGTTAGTACCTAGCACATGGCAGGCACTCAAGAATTGTTTGTTTTCAGTAATATTGAAATTGAAGAGATCATCAGCCTTATCCCAAACTGCCTTATCCATGATATGCCTGATTATTTGATTCAGGTAAAAAGAGCTAATGTTTACAGAGTGCTTATTATGTTCCAGGATCTGTCTTAAGCATTTTATATATATGATTCATGTAATTCTCAGAACAACTCTGTGAGGTAGGGACTATTATGATCTTCATTTTATAGATGAGAAAATTGAGACAGAGAGAGATTAAAGAACTTGCTTCCAGGTCCCACCTCTAGCAGGTGAAGGAGATACAGTGTAGTCTGGCTCTAGAATTATGTTCTGATCACTGTTATATAGCCTTAATACTATATTCTACAGCATCTCTCTGATATGCTTTTCAGTTATTAAGCCTTTGATTTATGTATAAATTCATTAAATACATATAAATATAGAGAAAGAGATCAAGATGGCAGAGTAGGAAGACGCTGAGCTCACCCCCTCCCATGGGAACCAAAATTACAACTACTTACAGAACTATCTGTGAGAATGACCTGAACATAAGTAGAAACTATTTTCCACAACTAAAGTTATAAAGAAGGAAACACAATATGAATAGGAGCGGTGGAGATGTGGTCTACTCTGGATCCACAATCCCGGTGCAGCAACCCGAGAGAGAGAGGGATATCGCAAACTGTGGAGGTCCTCTCTGAGGAGGGAGGGATCTGAGCCCCATATTGGGCTCCCTAGCCCAGAGGTTCTGCACAGGGAAGATGAGTTCCCAGAATGTCTCACTTTGAAAACCAGTGGTGCTTATGTCTGGGAAAGCTGGAAAGCTGTAGGAAAACTGAGACTCCACTCTTAAAGGGACACCCAAAATCTCACATGCTCCAACTCCCAACACAGAGGCAGCAGTTTGAAAGGCACCTGGGTCAGAGCCACTTGCTGATTTAGGGGAGCCTCCCAAAGAGGCAAGAGGCAGCTGCTACTACCCTCGGGGACTACGGTGCTGGCAGCAGCCATTTTTTGATCTCATTCTACCATACTGGCACTGGTGGGAACTATTTAGGAATCCTCTCTCTAATCTATTAGAACTGGGGGCCTGCCTCACCCACCAGCATGCATGCAACAATCACGCACTGCTGGGACTCACAACCAGGAGCACCAAGGGCCTACCCTGCCCACCAGTGCACAAAAAGTAGTTGCAAACAGTCAGGCCACACAATCAGCTGTACTGGGGGCTTGCTCCACCTACCGAGCACACCCACAACACGCACGCACCACCAGGCTGCATAGCTAGGTGCGCCAGAAGTGTAGCCCACCAAACGGCATGCCTGTGTCACTCATGCACCACCAGGTCATGCAACAAGCTGCGCTAGGGGCCTTCCTCACCCACCAGCACACCCATGAGAGTTGTGTGCCACCACGCATCACATTCAGTCATGCCGGGGGCCTGCAACACCCACCAGCATGCCTGCAGCAACTGTGCAAAGGAGGGCCTCACAACCCTCAGCCAGAGGCCAGCCCCACCTATCAGCACACCTGCAGCAGTCGGCCTCACCACAACAGAAGGGCACACACAGCCAACATAGGGGACATGGCTCTGGTGGCCAGAAGGAAGTATGCTGCTGGGCCCCACATGACGTCTCCTATATAAGGCCACATCTACAAGATCAAGAGATATAACAGACCTACCAGGTACATAAAAATAAACACAGAGAATTAGGAAAATGAGGAGACAGAGGAATATGTTTCAAATGAAAGAACTAGACAAAATCTCAGAAAAAGACCTAAACAAATTGAAGAAAATAAATCTACCTGATAAAAAGTTTAACATAATGATCATAAAGATGTTCACCAAATTTAGGAGAAGGCAAGAACACAGTGAAAACTTCAAAAATGAGTTACAATACATAAAAAAGAATCAGAGTTGAAGAATACAATAACTGAAAAAGAAAAATAAACTAGGGGAACCAAAGGTAGATTAGATAATACAGAAAGCAAATAAGCTATCTAGAAGAGAGAGTAGTGCAAATCACCCAAGCTAAACCCTAAGTGGCATCTGAGCAGGGAGGAGGAGATCAATACTGGCTATTGCACAGGTGGCACATCAGAGGCAGAACAGATTTCTGACGATGGCCAGAGTGCCACAGCATGTGCCCTGACCCATGGTGAATACCCACACCAGCCCCTCTTGCTCCACTGCTGCTCCCCTCTGGGGCAAGGGTGCCAGTGCTGGGAAGGGGAAGGGCATACACTTGAAGGGAACTGAGCCAACTCAGACCAGACCATTTAGGGCTTCTGCTCCAGAAACTTAGGACCTTACTCTGCCCCTATAGGGTAGCAATGGCCCCTGAGAAGAGGGGAAGCCCTGGCTCACACCTGGCACTGGCACTGGCACTATCCCCTCCATCTCCATCAACCATATATAAAGCTAGTAGGAAGGTTAAAAGACAAATGTAGTAAAATCATCTATATCTACAATAAGAGTTAAGGGATAAAAAAAATAAGATATAAAATATGATGTCAGTAATTGTTGAGGGGAGGAGAGTAAAAATGTAGGGTTGTTAAAATGCATTTGAACTTCAGAGATCAGCAACTTAAAATAATCATGTATGTACATATATGATTATATATACATATATACATGTATACACACTGCTATATATAAACCTCAAAAGACAACCTACTAAATGGGAGAAAATATTTACAAATAATGTAACCAGAAAGGGGTTAATATCTAAAATATATAAACAGCTCATATAACTTAATATCAATGAAACAAACAACTCAATCAAAAAATGGACAAAAGACCTGAATAGACATTTCTCCAAAGAAGACATATAGATGGCTAACAGGCACATGAAAAGGTGCTCAACATCACTAATTGATGCTCAACATCACTAATTATTAGAGAAATGCAAATCAGAACAACAATGAGATACCACCTCACCCCTGTCAGAATGGCTATTATCAAAAAGTCTACAAACAACAAATATTTGCAAGGATGTAGAGAAAAGGTAACTCTTGTACACTGTTGGTAGGAATGTAAATTGGTGCAGCCACTACAGAAAACAGTATGGAGGTTCTTCAAAAAACTAAAAATAGAACTACCATATGACCCAGAAATTCCACTTCTAGGTACATATCAAGAAAAATGTGGAAAAGATACATGCACCCCAATGTTCATAGTAGCATTATTTGTCGGGTTGGCCAAAAAGTTCGCTCGGGTTTTTTATAACATCTTATGGGAAACCCAAACGAACTTTTTCGCAAACCCAATACAATTGCCAGGATATGGAAGCAACCTAACTGTCCATCAACAGATCCATGGATAAAGAAAATATGGTAGGGCTTCCCTGGTGGCGCAGTGGCTGGGAGTCCGCAAAAAAAGAATATATGGTATATGTATACAATGGAATATTACTCGGCCATGAAAAAAGAATGAAATATTGCCATTTGCAACAACATGGATCAACCTAGAGGGTATTATGCTAAGTGAATAAAATAAGTCAGGCAGAGATACACAAATACCATACGATTTCACTTACATTTGCAATCTAAAAAACAAGACAAAACAAAAACAGAAACAGACCCATTGATACAGAGAAAAAATTGGTGGTCATCAGAGGGGAAGGGGGCAAGAGGGTGTGTGAAGGGGATTAACAAGTACAAACTTCCAGTTATAAAATAAATAAGTCGCAGGAACATAATGTACAGGATAGGGAATACACTCAATAATATTATAATAACTTGTATGGTGTATGGCTAGTTGACTTTTTGTAGTTATCAATTTGTAATGTATATAAATATCAAATCTCTATGTTGAACATCTGAAACTAGTATAATATTGTATTCAATTAAAATAAAAAAGACTGACAATAACAAGTGTAAATTTGAAGATGTGGAGCAACTGTAATTCCCATATATTTTTGGTGGAAATATAAAATAATACAACCACTTTGGAAACATTTTTTAAAACATAGACCTCTTGAAGGATTTCCTAGGTCAGGTTTAAGTATCTGTATAGTTATCATTCAGTCAGTAAGCATTTCCTTAATGTTACTCCCAGTACTAAGCACCAGCGACCCAGAGAGAGACAAAGCATAATCCTGGCTTCAAAGAGCTCATTCTGGTGATGGACACTCACATGGAACAACTACAATTCAGCGCAGTAACAACAGTGAGAAAGACATCAGTGAAGTCTTTCTAGAGGAGGAGAGACATGAGTTGAGGATGTGGAATTAGAGTCTGTCAGGAAAATATGGCAGGGAAGGGCACTTCAGGCAGAAGGAAATATATGTGCAAATGAATGAATGAGAGAGACAGAGAGAGACAAATACTGAGAGACAGAGACTGAAAGAGATATTAGGGTTCAGTGATACACAGTTTAGTGTGTGGTGGGAGGGCTGGCTGCTATACAGGGCAAGGCTGCAGGAGAAATGTGGCCATTTCTACATGTAGTACCTCCTCCACAAGCAAGTTGCCCTTCTTTCATGCTGGCAGTCTTGAACAAAGCAGAAAGAAAACTTTCTGAGGTAAACGCAGTTGTGGTTACCACTGCACTCCCAGTGTCCAGTCCAGTACCTCTTAGAGAATGCCTGGCACAAACTGTACTTTGTTATTTTAAATTCTAATTTATGATTTAGTTGACACAAAAAATTAAATTGCTATCAGAATCCTGGAATGACTGAAAAGAACAGAAATGCAGTTTTCACAGGCACTTTCCATAATAGTAACTCTTCACATTTGTAAAGTATTATACAACTAACGAAGTTTTCATTCATATTACCTCAAGTAATCCTAATAACACTCTTGTTAGTTAGGTATTTCTGTCCCTAAAATACCGAAGAGGAAAAAAGCTTAGAAAAGTGAAGTGACCTAAGGTTACCAGCAGAGTCTAAACCATATTGAATGTAAGGCCAGAAACTATAAAACTCTTAGAGGAAAACATAGGCAGAACACTCTATGACATAAATCACAGCAAGATCCCTTTTGACCCACCTCCTAGAGAAATGGAAATAAAAACAAAAATAAACAAATGGGACCTAATGAAACTTCAAAGCTTCTGCACAGCAAAGGAAACCATAAACAAGTCCAAAAGACAACCCTCAGAATGGGAGAAAATATTTGCAAATGAAGCAACTGACAAAGGATTAATCTCCAAAATATACAAGCAGCTCATGCAGCTCAATAACAAAAAAACAAACAACCCAATCCAAAAATGGGCAGAAGACCTAAATAGACATTTCTCCAAAGAAGATATACAGAATGCCAACAAACACATGAAAGAATGCTCAACATCATTAATCATTAGAGAAATGCAAATCAAAACTACAATGAGATATCATCTCACACCAGTCAGAATGGCCATCATCAAAAAATCTACAAACAATAAATGCTGGAGAGGGTGTGGAGAAAAGGGAACACTCTTGCACTGCTGGTGGGAATGTGAATTGGTACAGCCACTATGGAGAACAGTATGGAGGTTCCTTAAAAAACTACAAATAGAACTACCATACGACCCAGCAATCCCACTACTGGGCATATACCCTGAGAAAACCATAATTCAAAAAGAGTCATGTACCAATAATGTTCACTGCAGCTCTATTTACAATAGCCAGGACATGGAAGCAACCTAAGTGTCCATCAACAGATGAATGGATAAAGAAGATGTGGCACATGTATACAATGGAATATTACTCAGCCATAAAAAGAAACGAAATTGAGTTATTTGTAGTGAGATGGATGGACCTAGAGTCTGTCATACAGAGTGAAGTAAGTCAGAAAGAGAAAAACAAATACCGTATGCTAACACATATATATGGAATCTAAGAAGAAAAAAAAAAGTCATGAAGAACCTAGGGGTAAGACAGGAATAAAGACACAGACCTACTAGAGAATGGACTTGAGTAATGGAGAGGGGGAAGGGTAAGCTGGGACAAAGCGAGAGAGTGGCATGGACATATATACACTACCAAACATAAAATAGATAGCTAGTGGGAAGCAGCCGCATAGCACAGGGAGATCAGCTCAGTGCTTTGTGACCACCTAGAGGGGTGAGATAGGGAGGGTGGGAGGGAGGGAGACACAAGAGGGAAGAGATATGGGAATATATGTATATTTATAACTGATTCACTTTGTTATAAACCATATGGATCCAAATCCAGTGCTTTTTCCACTATACCACAGCTGCTAGACTCAGAGAAGTCAGGCCTAGCTCCCACTTGCCTTTGACATTCCTACCTACCTCCAGGCCTCTCACATCTCACTTCTAAAGCACTCTTCTCTTAGGCAATCCCAAGGAAAAACGCCATGCCAAAATATGAGGTGTGAATTTTGTCAATGATTGCTTGCTACCTATAGGAAAAAGTTCAAACTCTTTAAATCTGCAGCCACCATCCACTATACCTGACACCCCCTATCCCCCTTTCTTTGATTGATCACACCATCTGGTCATAAAACTGACTCGTTTTTCATCTACTTCCCCAAATAGAGTTCAATTTCTTTGAGGACAGGGATTTTTGTCTTTTGCTCACTGCTCTACCCTCAGTGTCTATATGAGTGCTTGGTAAATAATAAGTGCTCAGAAAACATCTGTTAAATAAATGAATGAACTCTTTGCCTGACATACAAGGCCCTTCATAGTCTGACTTCTACAATGGTCTACCCCTCCTCCCCCATCTCCAACCTATCTCAAGGTCCTCCCAACATGCTTCACAGCATTCCCAACCCTATGCCTTTGATCTTATTCCCATCCAGATTCAGCTAGAACCTACTTCTTTCTGGAAGTCTTCTTTAATCATTCCAGTCCACATTAATATTTCCTTCCACTGAGCTTAACAATATCGACCATCTGTGGTGCATATATGGCATCTCTCAAGTGTGGCCCTACGTTATAAAAACAGTCAAGCTTCTAGAGGACACAATCTCTTAGTCCTCTCTGCATGCCACATTGCTTCTGTCACAGTGCCTAATCAATAAATAATGAATCACTCACCTGTTTATGATAGAACATCTCAAATCATAGTTCATATTGAAAAGGAGGGAGAA
The DNA here is from genome assembly GCF_003031525.2 of Neophocaena asiaeorientalis asiaeorientalis. NCBI lineage: Eukaryota > Metazoa > Chordata > Mammalia > Artiodactyla > Phocoenidae > Neophocaena > Neophocaena asiaeorientalis. Next base: position 36,581 of record NW_020173385.1, read on the forward strand.
CTGTGCTTGGTCCTATCACATGACCAAAATGTGACAGTGTGATGAGCTGTTAAAAGCGGTGGAGTCAGGACTTCCCTGGTGGCACAGTGGTTAAAAATCCGCCTGCCAATGCAAGGGACACGGGTTCGAGCCCTGGTCCAGGATGATCCCACATACCGTGGAGAAACTAAGCTCATGCACCACAACTACTGAAGCTTGTGCGCCTAGAGCCCCACCGCAATGAGAAGCCTGTGTACCACAACAAGAAGTAGCCCCCGCTCGCCACAACTAGAGAAAGCCCGCGCACAGCAATGAAGACACAACACAGCCAAAAATTAATTAAGTAATATTTTTAAAAAGCTATGGAGCCAGATAGCCTGGGTTTGAATCCTTATAAATTGTTTTAAATGTCTCTTGGCCTCAGTTTCTTCATCTGTAAAACGGGGGTATTATCAGTCCCTACCTTGCAGGGTTGTGTCAAGTATTAAATGAAATAACACATGCACACACTCAGCCCAGTGCACAGAATAAGCTCTCACCAAATATTAGCTATTACTATTGACACTGACCTAGGCTAAAAGGTAGGCCTTTGTAATGGGTACACAGTTTCTTTTTGGACAGATGAAAATATTTTAAGATCGGTGATGGTTGCACAACTCTATGAATATACTAAAAGCCACTGAATGGTACATGATAAGTAGGTGAATTATATGATATGTGAATTATATCTAAATAAAGCTATTTTAAAATTAACCCCCAAAAAAGAATAGGTCTTGGAGCTATTGATGAGTTGGAACAGAAGGTAGAACATAAAAATGTCTCTCCTCAAAATCAAGTTATTAACACTATTTGCTCAAAGCCTATAGAATCCATGAGGTTTACTTTCCTTTCTCGTGGCAGGCAAGATCTTTGTAGTGTTTGGCCCACCTAGGAAGAGGGAGGGTCATCATACTAAGTATGGGAATTACACTGAAAATGCTCCTGAATGGGATCAGAGATGAAGGGGGAGAAACACAGATCACCTCTCATCTCAGACCAAATACAGACTGCCTAAGTCCACTCAGGAAAAGTTTCAGCATGATCAGAAAGGAACTAAACAGGAACTGTTAGAGAAAAATCCTCCAAAGGGAAGCTCAACATGGAAAACAAGGAAAAAAGAAACAGAAAAACAGCAGGCTGTCCAGAAGAGGATAAGTCCCCAGGGATCCTCAGAAAGCTCCAACTTGTACTTTCAATTCTTTCTCTCCTCCATGAGAGATCTAAACACATTTAATAATCTCAGGCAGAAACCTCATGATACAGAAGACTGTTCTGTGTTTACTTCTGTGCCTCAGTTTTTTTGTTTGTTTCTTTGTTTTGTTTTTTGGCTGTGTTGGGTTTTCGTTGCTGCACGTGGGCTTTCTCTAGTTGTGGTGAGTGGGGGCTACTTTTCGTTGTGGTGCATGGGCTCTAGGAGTGCAGGCTTCAGTAGTTGCAGCACATGGGCTCAGTAGTTGCAGAGTGCAGGCTCTAGGGCATGCAGGCTTCAGTAGTTGTGGTGCTGGGCTTAGTTGCTCCACAGCATGTGGGATCTTCCCAGGCCAGGTATCAAACCTGTGTCCCTTGCATTGGCAGGCAGATTCTTAACCACTGCGCCACCAGGGAAGTCCTTTTGCCTCAGTTTTACTGGTGAAAAAGCCAGGACCCAAAAGCCACAGTCTTTGCCAGGCACCTGATCAGTCCACACTCTGACCTGGACTAAATAACTAGTAAATAAGGAGAAATCTGTACATCATCTACAACTTATGGAGGAGGAATAACTGAAGAAAAAATGCTAGTGATTCCTAGTGAATACTGGGAAGGACCTATGGAGAGGAAAGGAGAAAATGGATTGTAAGCATTTCATTGCATATTAACTTAAAATAGATCACTGTCTAGATGCTTCAGGAATTTTCTTCATATCACCAGCCCTTCCCATTTATATTATTTCAAGAGTAGAGACTTATGAGAGGTACCATTTTTCCAAACTGTCACACAACAGACATGCACAAAATTTCTTTGCTGAATAAAATTAGAGTATATTATTCTTTAATTAAATTCCAGATTCTACTGTCCTTTGACAATATGTATGCCTAGGAATACCTTACCACCAGTCAAAACTCCCTAAAACCACTAAAGGCATCAACATGAAAGTATTCAAATGAGCCCTTCAAAATATATTGCAAGAAAGGACACTAGGCGAGGATTCAGGGGAACTGGGTTTCAGTCCAGTTTTGTCAATAGTTGTATACCTTAAGCAGGTCTCTCTGGTCTTCAGTCTCCTCCTCTGAAATATGAGGGGTTTAAAAGTACAGCAGTACTTCTCAATCTCAAGGTAGAATTACTCCCAGGGGGCATCTGGAAAGGTGTGGAGGTGATTTGGTTTGGCATCATGACTCAGAGAACACTACTGGCATTTTTTGCAGGGGAGGGAGGGACAGCTAGGATACTTGACAGCTAGCAATGTACAGAACATAGACAAACACAATGAAGAACTATGCTGTCCAAAATGTCGAGTATATTACTCACCCCTCCCAGAAATAACTGGATAAAATAATTAATATTTCATCAACCCCGAAAATCCTTTTTCCCATTGGCCAATGGAACAAAGAACACCGCTACATTGTGATTGTCCTATTAAGTCTGAAGAATGGGGAAACATCAGTCATCTTTTGCTTGATAAAGAAGAAGAAAAGAAAAAGAAAATTTTACTCTGCATTTCATCATGCTCTAAAATGTGTAACTAACAAAACCTTTTCTAGAACCCAGTGCAATAAGAAGATCTGAGTCTGGCAATGAAATGAACCTTACAACTGGAGACATATTACACACACACACATACACAAGGAACTTTATTAACTGTAACCAGATGTTCCTTAACAACCATTTGTTTAAAAAAACACAAACAGTGAATTCCATTAGACTGTTGTTCACATTTGAAATCCAAGTGAGTCTGAGTTAGGGGCAAGTAAGAGAAGTTTGGAAAAGTATTCATAAAACAGCAAAATGTTCACCCTGCTGGATCCATGTGTTTCAGTGCAATTTCAAAAAAAAAAAAGTGTGAGTGGTTGTTTATCAGCTGCATCCCAAGAGTCAAGAGGGTGGAGTTGAAGAGGCTTTACTTATTAATATAATTTACTATTTTTAATGCCTGCTCTGAAATTCTTCCCACAAATCTGCATAGTGTACTCTGCCTTATGGATTAGAAACAATGAACTCTTTGTGTCTCATTCTTAACAATCTGAAAGTAAATCAGTTGGAATAAAAATTCTAATCCCAGGATCTTAACTACAAACTGTTGTAAACTGGCAATTAACTCACTGATACAATACCAGCAGCCAGAGAGAGAACATCAAAGCCTCTCACACCCCAATAGAAGGGCCAACTGCTAAACAGAATCTTTTGAGAAGATGCTTTGAGAAAAAAATAGGTCTTCTGATTTTTCTGGACACAAATTGTAATAACTCCATCCAAACCCATTACTTATCTAAGCCAAATTTAACCCCTTCCTGAAACTAGCCAAGAGGTTATAGTGAAAAAATCCATCCTTTCCTTTTAAGGATGTATTTCAAAAAGCAGTTATTTTCTGTGGTAGAAAAAGCAGACCTCTGTGGCCAGCCCCACCTTGGCAGCAGTCTCCTAGAATATAGCCTCGAGTCCCAGAAATTTAAAACTCCTGAGTCTGTGCTAGTAGTTCTTGCCAGTGGCCTCACTGGGCTGGTATCCAAACTCTAGGGTCTAATGTTTCAAATAAGGCCAAACCCAATACTGGATAATCATCATTACTGTTTAGCAGTGTCTAACTTCTAAGAATATTTTGCTACCAGTAAATTCTCATCTATACTGCGGGAACTATATAATACCCATATTTGACTCTGACAATTCAGCTATTTTCCTTGCCACACACCAGTTAACCTATCCTAACTAATTCTATCCACATGTTATTAACCTTCACAGACCTATTGATACACAGCCCTTGTTAAAGGCTAGTTGTGTGGGTCAGGTTATTTTGTAAACCGAATAAGGAAGGGGAGGGGCAAACAACATCTTGTCTCCATTTAATATTCGCAAAGGGTACGATATAAGAAAAACCTAGGTAAACTCTAGCAACTTTCATGCCTCAGCAAACTGATTTTTAACTGTCAATATGCTTACTTCGCTCACCTCTGCTCTCACAAATCAGAGAATAAGCAAAGGGGAATGAAGTTTTCCTCATGCTACACAGCTGATAGAAATTTTAGACTGACAAAAGGTAACACTGTTTTATTCATTTCAAATAGGCATCTCAAATTTTAAAACAGAACTCTCAATATCTCTTAACCAGCATTTTAGTCCAGGCCATCATCACCTCCTGTCCAGATTATTTCAATAGCCTTGGAACTGATTTCTCTGCTTCCATTCTTACTCCTATAATCCATTAAACTCTCAGAAGCCAGAATTATCTTTTAAAAATATAAAATATATCATATTCTCTATCCCATTATCCTGTTGTATTTTCTTCATAAAACTAATAACTATCAAAAAATATCTTAATTTTGTACTAGTGTATTTTATGTCTCTCCCCTTTAAAATTCAAGCTCCATAGAGAAAGGACTTGGTCTGTCTCTTTCACCACTGTATCTACAACACCTAGAACAGTGCCTGGCATACAGGAGATGTTCAATAAATATTTTCAGTATGAATGAATAAATGATTATTCTATAAACTGTCAGTGAACACTTATCTGACAAAACTGTGCTAGGTGCTATGTGTGATAGAGACAAAGAAGACATGGTCCATGACCTGGAGGAGCTCATAGGAGGGACACAGACATTAAATAATTACAATACAATGCTGTGAATGCAATAAAAAAAGGATAGATCACTGGAAGGCACTAGAAGAATATAGAGTAGTCTCCTGACTGTGTTTGGGTGAGATGCAGAAAGCTACACTGGTGAGAATAAACTTGAGCTGTAACCTGAAGAGTAAGTGCATACTCCAGAATGAGAAAATGTGTGATGTGGCATGGCAGGAAAAGAGAACAGCACAGGCAAAGAATGGAGTCTTAAGCAAGGATATGGGGCACAAGAATTCTAGCTATGTTCAGGAAACAGTAAATAGTTTGGCGGGTGGAATAGAAAATATATAGAAAGAGATGAGAAAATGATAGGAAAAGAAGATTGAAGATGTGGGCTGCAGTCAGATTATAAAGGGTCTTACATGCCTTATTAAAAAGTTTGGTATTAATTCTTATAGACAATGGGGAGTCAACTACAAGCAAAGAGTAAAAGGGATTCATCCATTCAAGAAATATCTATTGAGGGTCTGATCAGATTTGTTTTTTAGGAAGATAACCCAGGCAACAGGGGCAAGAGTGCACTGAAGTGGGGAAGAAACTGGAGGTAGGCAGAACAATTGAAAACTGCTACCAATTCAGTTGCGAGATTTTTTTTTAAAACACCATAGAGTTCTAGCTCCACCCCAGAACTACTGAATCTAAACCTCTCATAATATAAGTAAAAAAACTATCTTTTAGGGTTTTTTTTGGATTTTTTTAACTTTGAAAGCAATACATGTTCATGGGGGAAAAAAATACTCAACCTGTACAGAAGGGTATGAGTTACAAGCATGTCACGCTTCCCATCCCCTGCATCAAGAACTACAGCCACTCCCCAATTACCTCCCACCACCCGGCCCTCAACTATGTCCCTTTGCTCCAGAATGCCCAAGGTTGAGAATCACTGCACTGCTAAGCTCCATCACCTAGGCAGTTTTTCCAAAATTTCACAGAAAATAAGAATTGCCTGCGGTGCTTTTTAAAATGCTTTAAAACAGAGCTTTGCAGGCTCCTCCCCTCCAGAATCTGATTCAGTGAATCTAATCTTGGCCTGGTAAACAATTACCCCATGAGTCTTATCAGGTAATCTGGGACACCTGTCACAATCCTAATAAACACCAGCATCCCAAACTTTAATATGCATAGAAGTCACCTGGGAATTTTGTTTAAATTGCTGATTCTGACTCAGTAGGTGTGCGGTGGGACCCAACATTCTACATTTCTAATAAGCTCCCATGTTATGTCAATGCAACTGGCACAGGGACCACACTCTGCTGAGCACTGGTTATCAACCCTGGCTGCCTATTAGAATCACATGGGGAGCTTTTAAAGTGCTCATTGACCAATCCGTTTTAAGCTCTTCAAAAAATAGAAAAGGAGATAACACTTCCTAACTGATTTTAGGAGGCCAACATTAACCTGATACCAAACTCACATAAAAACACTACAAGAAAACTACAGGCCAATATCCTTTATGAATATTGATGCAAAACTTGTAAACAAAACACAAGCAAACCAAATTCAACAGCATATTAAAAGGATTATACACCATGACCAAATAAGTTTTATTCCTGGAATGCAAGGATATCTAAACACACACAAAAATCGATCAGTGCAATGCACCACATTAACATAATGAAGAAATAAACACATGATCATCTCAACTGATGCAAAAAGTGAGACAAAATTCAACACCCTTTCACGATAAAAATAAACAAATAGAGGTAAAAAAACCTTACTCATCACGATAAAGGGCATATAAGAAAAGCCCACAGCTAACGTCACACTCAGTCATGAAAACACTGAAAACTTCTCAAAGATGAGGAACAAGGCCAGGATGTCTCCTTTCACCACTTCCATTCAAAGTAATGCTGGGATTTAAGGGGAAGATGGCGGAAGAGTAAGACGCAGAGATCCCCTTCCTCCCCACAGATACACCAGAAATACATCTACACATGGAACAACTACAGAACACCTACTGAACGCTGGCAGAAGACCTCAGACCTCGCAAAAGGCAAGAAAGTCCCCATGTACCTGGGTAGGGCAAAAGAAAAAAATAATAAACAGAGACAAAAGGATAGGGACGGGACCTGCACCAGTGGGAGGGAGCTGTGAAGGAGGAAAGGTTTCCACACACTAGGAAGCCCCTTCGCGGGCGGAGACTGCGGGTATCAGAGGGGGAAAGCTTTGGAGCCGCAGTGGAGAGCACAGCAACAGGGGTGTGGAGGGCAAAGCGGAGAGATTCCTGCACAAAGATCTGTGCCAACCGGCACTCACCAGCCCGAGAGGCTTGTCTGCTCACACGCTGGGGCAGGCGGGACTGGGAGCCGAGGCTTGGGCTTCAGTCGGAGCGCAGGGAGAGGATTGGTGTTGGCCGTGTGAACACAGCCTGCAGAGGGTTGGTGCACCACAGCTAGCCGGGAGGGAGTCTGGGGTAAAGTCTGGACCTGCCGAAGAGGCAAGAGACTTTTTCTTCTCTCTTTGTTCCCTGGTGCGCGAGGAGAGAGGATTAAGATCACTGCTTAAAGGAGCTCCACAGATGGGCGCGAGCCGTGGCTAAAAGCACAGACCCGAGAGACAGGCATGAGATGCTAAGGCTGCTGCTGCCACCACCAAAAAGCCTGTGTGAGAGGACAGGTCACTATCCACACCCCCCTTCCGGGGAGCCTGTGCAGCCCGCCACTGCCAGGGTCCCGGGATCCAGGGACAACTTCCCCGGGAGAACGCACGGCATGCCTCAGGCTGGTGCGACGTCACGTCGGCCTCTGCCACCACTGGCTCACCCTGCACTCCGTGCCCCTCCCTCCCTCCGGCCTCAGTGAGCCAGAGCCCCTGAAGCAGCTGCTTCTTTAACCCCGTCCTGTCTGAGCGAAGAACAGATGCCCTATGGCGACCTACACGGAGGGGAGAGACCAAATCCAAAGCTGAGCCCCGGGAGCTGTGAGAACAAAGAAGAGAAAGGGAAATCTCTCCCAGCAGACTCAGAAGCAGCAGATTAAAGCTCCACAATCAACTTGATGTACCCTGCATCTGTTGAATACATGAATAGACAACGAATCATCCCAAATTGAGGAGGTGGACTTTGAGAGCAAGATTTATTATTTTTTCCACATTTGCTCTTTTTGTGAGTGTGTATGTGTATGCTTCTGTGGGAGATTTTGTCTGTATAGCTTTGCATCCACCATTGGTCCTAGGGTTCTATCCGGTTTTTTTATTCTTCTTTTTAAAAATAAATTTTTTTCTTAATAATTATTTTTTATTTTATTAACTTTATTTTATCTTTTCTTTCTTTCTTTCTTTC
>NW_020173385.1:44820-74913 GCF_003031525.2 Neophocaena asiaeorientalis asiaeorientalis
AAGGCCACAGATACCCCAAAACACACCACCAGACGTGGAACTGCCCAACAGAAAGACAAGATCCAGCCTCATCCACCAGAACACAGGCAGAAGTCCACTCAACCAGGAAGCCTACACAACCCACTGAATCAACTTTACCCACTGAGGACAGACACCAAAAACAACGGGAACTACGAATCTGCAGGCTACAAAAAGGAGACCCCAAACACAGTAAGATAAGCAAAATGAGAAATGGGAAAGGAAATAGTTAATCAAGTCCAGGTAGCACAGAGAATCCCTTGCAGGATAAATCCAAGTAGAAATACAGCAAGACATATATTAATCAAACTGTCAAAAATTAAACACAACAAAAACATTAAAAGAAGCAAGGGAAAAACAACAAATAACACACAAGGGAATCTCCATAAGGTTAACAGCTGATCTTTCAACAGAAACTCTGCAAGACAGAAGGGAGTGGCAAGACATATTGAAAGCGATGAAGGAGACAAACCTGAAACCAAGATTACTCTACCCAGCAAGGATCTCATTCAGCTTTGATGGAGAAATTAAAACCTTTACAGACAAGCAAACGCTGAGACAGTTCAGCACCAGCAAACCAGCTAAGACCCATTTCAGACCTAGAGACACATACAGACTGAAAGTAAGGGGATGGAAAAACATGTTCCATGCAAATGGAAACCAAAAGAAAGCTGGAGTAGCAATCCTCGTATCAGACAAAATACACTTTGAAATAAAGACTATTCGAAGAGACAAAGAAAGACACTACATAATGATCAAGGTATCGATCCAAGAAGAAGATATAACAATTATAAATACATATGCACCCAACATAGGTGCACCTTAATACACATGGCAAATAGTAACAGTCATAAAACGGGAAATTGACAGTAACACATTCATAGTAGTGGAATTTAACACCCCACTTTCACCAATGGATGAATCTACAGATTCAATGCAATCCCGATCAAACTAACACTGGCATTTTTCACAGAACTAGAACAAAAAATTTCACAGTTTGTATGGAAACACAAAAGACCCCGAATAGCCAAAGCAATCTTGAGAACGAAAAACAGAGCTGGAGGAATGAGGCTCACTGACTTCAGACTATACTAAAAAGCTACAGTAATCAAGAGAGTATGGTACTGGCACAAAAACTGAAAGATCAATGGAACAGGATAGCAAGCACAGAGATACACCCACGCACATATGGTCACCTTATATTTAATAAAGGCGGCAGGAATGTACAGTAGAGATAGGACAGCCTCTTCAATAAGTGGTGCTGGGAAAACTGGACAGGTACATGTAAAAGTATGAGATTAGATCACTCCCTAACACCATACACAAAAATAAGCTCAAAATGGATTAAAGACCTAAATGTAATGCCAGAAACTATCAAACTCTTAGAGGAAAACATAGGCAGAACACTCTATGACATAAATCACAGCAAGATCCTTTTTGACCCACCTCCTAGAGAAATGGAAATAAAAACAAAAATAAACAAATGGGACCTAATGAAACTTCAAAGCTTTTGCACACAAAGGAAACCATAAATAAGACCAAAAGACAACCCTCAAGAATGGGAGAAAATACTTGCAAATGAAGCAACTGACAAAGGATTAATTTCCAAAATTTACAAGCACCTCATGCAGCTCAATAACAGAAAAACAAACAACCCAATCCAAAAATGGGCAGAAGACCTAAACAGACATTTCTCGAAAGAAGATATACAGACTGCCAACAAACACATGAAAGAATGCTCAACATCATTAATCATTAGGGAAATGCAAATCAAAATTACAATGAGGTGTAATCTCACACCAGTCAGAATGGCCATGATCAAAAAGTCTAGAAACAGTAAATGCTGGAGAGAGTGTGGAGAGTGTCTATCATCAGATAAATGTTTAAAGAAGATGTGGCACATATATACAATGGAATATTACTCAGCCAGAAAAAGAAACGAAATTGAGCTATTTGTAAGGAGGTGGATAGACCTACAGTCTGTCATACAGAGTAAAGTAAGTCAGAAAGAGAAAGACAAATACCATATACTAACACATATATATGGAATTTGAGGGAAAAAAATGTCATGCAGAGCCTAGGGGTAAGACAGGAATAAAGACACAGACCTACTAGAGAATGGACTTGAGGATATGGGGAGGGGGAAGGGTAAGCTGTGACAAAGCGAGAGAGAGGCATGGACATATATACACTACCAAACGTAAGGTAGATAGCTAGTGGGAAGTAGCCGCATAGCACAGGGAGATCAGCTTGGTGCTTTGCGACCACCTGGAGGGGTGGGATAAGGACGGTGGGAGGGAGGGAGATGCAATAGGGAAGAGATTTGGGAACATATGTGTATATATATATATATATTTATATATATCTGATTCACTTTGTTATAAAGCAGAAATTAACACACCATTGTAAAGCAATTATACTCCAATAAAGATGTAAAAAACAAAAACAAAAGAACAAAGTAATGCTGGAAGCTCTAGCCAGAGCATTTAGGGAATAAAAAGAAATTAAAAGCATTGAAATTGGAAAAGAAGTAAAATTATCTTTGTTCACAGATGGCATGATCTTATATCAGGAGAATACTAAGATTCCACACACGAAAATGTTAGACCTAATAAACAGATTCATCAAAGTTGCAGGATACAAAATCTACATGCAAAAATCAGTTGCATTTCTAAATACTAGTGATGAACAACATGAAAAGGAAATTAAGCAAACAATTCCACTTACAATAACATCAGAAAAATCAAATACTTAGGAATAAACCTAACCAAGGAGGTAAAAGACTTCTATACTGTAAACTATAAAACCTTGCTGAAAGAGATTAAAGAAGAGCAATAAGTCTTATGGATTGAAAGATGTAGTATTGCTAAGATAGCAATGCTAGCCAAAGCAATCTACAGACTCAGTGCAAGCCCTATCAAAATCCCAATAGTATTGTTTTTGCATAAACAGAAAAAAACCCATAACAGATCTGAATGGCCTCAATTTGGAACCCAAAATGGCCAAATAATTCTTGAAAGAGAAGAATAAATGTGGAGGGCTCATAATTACTGTTTTCAAAACGTACTACAAAGGTAGAGTAATCAAAACCATCTGGTACATGCATAAGGACAAACATATGGACAGGCCAATGGAACAGAATACAGATCCCAGAAATAAACCTGTGCATATATGGTCAACTGATTTTCAATATAAATGCCAAGAGCATTAACTGGGGAAAGAACAGTCTTTTCAACATATGGTGCTGGGTAAACTGGATATCCACATACAAAAGAATGAAGATAGACCCTTACCTTACACTATATACAAAAATTATATCAATATGGATCAAAGACCTAAAGGTAAGAACTTAAATCATAAAATTCTTAGAAGAAAACACAGGGGGAAATCTTTATGACACTAGATTTAGCAACAATTTCCTGCATATGACACAGGAAGTACAGGCAACAAAAGAAAAAATAGATAAAACAGAGTTCAGCAAAATTTAAAACTTTTGTATATTAAAAGACACTATGAAGACATTGAAAAGGCAACCCATAGAATGAAAGAAACTTTTTGCAAATCATTTATCTGATAAGTGATTAATATCCAGAATATATTAAAAGCTCCTACAATTTAATAACAAGAACAACAAAATCACAAGTGGAATTTATCCCAGGGATGCAAGGATTCTTCAACTACGCAAAACAATCAATGTGATAAACCATATTAACAAACTGAAGAATAAAAACCATATGATCATCTCAATAGATGGAGAAAAAGCTTTTGACAAAATTCAACACCCATTTATGATAAAAAACTCTCCAGAAAGTGGGCATAGAGGGAACCTACCTTAACATAATAAAGGCCATATATGACAAACCCACAGCAAACATCATTCTCAATGGTGAAAATCTGAAAGCATTTCTTCTAAGATCAGGAACAAGACAAGGATATCCATTCTCACCACTATTATTCAACATGGTTTTGGAAGTCCTAGCCATGGCAGTCAGAGAAGAAAAAGAAATTTTTAAAAAATCCAAATTGGAAAAGAAGTAAAAATTGTCACTGTTTGCAGATGACATGATACTATACATACAAAATCGTAAAGATGCTACCAGAAAACTACTAGAGCTCATCAATGAATTTGGTAAAGTTGCAGGATACAAAATTAGTACACAGAAATCTCTTGCATACTATACACTAAAAATGAAAGATGAGAAATTAAGGAAACAATCCCATTTACCATCTCATCTAAAAGAATAAAATACCTAGGAATAAACCTACCTAAGGAGGCAAAGGAACTGTAATCAGAAAACTATATGACACTGATGAAAGAAATCAAAGGTGACCAAACAGATGGAGAAATATACCATGTTCCTGGATTAGAAGAATCAATACTTGGAAAATGACTATACTACCCAAAGCAATCTACAGATTCAGTGAAATCCCTATCAAATTACCAATGACGTTTTTCACAGAATTAGAACAAAAAATGTTTACAATATTATGGAAACATGAAAGACGCAGAAGAGCCAAAGCAATCATGAGAAAGAAAAATGGAGCTGGAGGAATCAGGCTCCTGACTTAAGACTACACTACAAAGCTACAGTAATCAAGACAGTATGGTACTGTCACAAAAACAGAACTATAAGTCAATGGAACAGGATAGAAAGCCCAGAGATAAACCCACATATCTATGGCCACTTAATCACCATATACCTGGAGAAAACCATAATTTTAAGACACATGCACCCCAGTGTTCATTGCAGCACTATTTACAATAACCAGGACATGGAAGCAACCTTAATCTCTATCAACAGAGGAATGGATAAAGATGTGGTACATGTATGCAATGGAATATTATTCAGTCATGAAGAAGAACAAAATTATGCCATTTGCCGCAACATGGATGGACCTAGAGATTGTCATACTGAGTGAAGTAAGTCAGACACAGAACAACAAATATCATGTGTTATCACTTATTTGTGGAATCTAAAAAAAGGGTAGAAATGAACTTCTTTTATAAAACAGAAGTAGCCTCACAGATGTAGAAAACAAACTTATGTTTACGAGGAGATAAAAGGGAAGGGACAAATCGGGAGACTGGGATTGACATATACACAGTGCTATATATAAAATAGATAACTAATAAGAACCTACTATATAGTACAGGGAACTCTACTGAATACTATATAATGGTGTATATGGGAAAATAATCTTAAAAAGAGTGGATATATGTATATGTATAACTGATTCACTTTGCTGTACACCTGAAACTAACACAACATTGTAAACCAACTATATTCCAATAATTTTTTTTAAAAAACATAACACTCCAATTCATAAATGGGCCCAGGACTTGAACAGATATTTCTTCAAAATGATATAGGAAATAGCTAATAACTACATGAAAAGACTCTGAACATCACTAGCCATTTATGGAAATACAAATCAAAACCAGATATACCACCTCATACCCATTAAGATGGCTACTATCAAAAAAAGAAAAGAAAAGAACAATCATTGCCAGGGATGTGGAGAAATTAGAACCCTGTGTATTACTGGTGGGAAAATTAAATGGTGCAGTCACTGTAGAAAACAGTATGACAGTTCCTCAGAAAACTAAACATTGAATTACCATATGATCCAGCAATTCCACTCTTGGCTCATACTCAAAAGAACTGAAAGCAGGAATTCAAGCAAATAACTGTACACCAATATTCAAAGAAGCATTATTCACAATAACCAAAAGCCAGAAAAATTTAAATGTCCATCAACAGATGAACAGATATACAAAATGTGGTGATACATAAGTGAAATATTACTAAGCCTCAAAAAGGAATGAAATTCTGATGCATGCTACAATGTGAATGAACCTTGAAAATATCATGCTAAGTGAAACAAGCCTAACATGAATGGACAAATACTGTATAATTCCAGTTTATATTAGCTACCTAAAATAGGCAAATTCATAGAGACAAAAAGAATAATGATTGCAAGGGGCTGAGGGGACAGGGAAACAAGGAGTTATTATTTGATGGGTACAGAGTTTCTGTTTGAGATAATGAAAAGTTCTGGAAATATGGGTTGGTGATGGTTGCATGACATTGTGAATATACTAAATGCCACTGAATTGTACACTTAAGTATGGTTAAAATTATACATTTTATGTTATGTATATTCTACCAAAATTACAAAAAATTCTCAGTGCCAGGCCCCCATCCTAGACCAATTCCATCAGAATCTCTGGGAGTGGCTCAGTCATCAGTACCTTGAAAGTACCTCAGGTATTTCCAATGTTCAGCCAAGTTTAAGAACCGTAGATCTGGACGTTTTCCCCTCTTGTAATACACAGAATTATCATTTGCAAATCACTGATGATGGACATCCAGCTGTGCTTTTCCCAACCCAAGTGAGATCATTAGCTCTACTCAATTTTCCAGGTTGTCTCTGAATACTCATTTCTAGAGTAACTTAAATTAGTAAGCTACTAAGATACTATCACTATAATTGTATAGTATAAAAACTATGTTTAGGGGCTTCCCTGGTGACGCAGTGGTTGAGAGTCTGCCTGCCGATGCAGGGGACACGGGTTCGTGCCCTGGTCCAGGAGGATCCCACGTGCCGTGGAGCGGCTGGGCCCGTGGGCCATGGCCACTGGGCCTGCATGTCCGGAGCCTGTGCTCCACAGCAGTGAGAGGCCCGCATACCACACACACACACACAAAAAAGCGTTTAATGCTAAAGTATTTACAGATGAAATGACAGTCTGCAAATCTGATTCAAAGTAATCCAGGCCTGGGTGAGGATTATAGATAAAACAGACAGGCCATATGTTAGTAATCATTGAAGCTGATTGATGGGTACATAGGTGTTCTTTATGTTATCCTCTCTACTTTTGTGTATATTAAAAATTTTCCGTGTTAAAACTGGAAACAAATTTAATTACATTTGCAATGGAAAAATCTAAAATATTTAGTAATAAGATCTTGGACCTATAAACTATAGGAGATACATACAATGGAATATTAAGCAACAGTTTTACATGATGGTAAAAATTTTGTAATGATATGGGGAGATATTTATGATGTATAATTTAGTAAAAAAGCAAGTTATCAAAATGAGCATATACAGTTCTTTTTGTACAGGCTGTAGGATGGAGCAATCAATAGCGCTAGATCTGGAGTCTGACAGAACTAGGTTTCTGCCACTTACTGTGTGACCCAGGACAAGGGAGAGAATAATAGCGTCTTTACAGAACCCATGAGGGTTCTGTAAAGATTAAGCTGAAATAAAATAATTAAAGCACTCAAGAGATTAATAGTAATAGTAGTAGTAGTAGTAGTATCAGCTGTATTTGGCTAGAGCTACTTAAAAAAAGCAAAACATTGGAAAAAATATCTAATATCTTAATATCTAAAATAATGGTAAGATATGACAAATTCATTGACTTATTAAATGAACAGCTATTAAGGGCCCACTGTGGAAAAGACAGTGGAACTATAATGCTGATCAAGACATAAACAGAAGGCAGCTGTGTGCACCACTACATAAAAGTCAGTTACATCTCTATACACTAACAATGAACTACTGAAAAAGAAATAAAGAAAACAATCCCATTTACAATAGCATCAAAAGGAATTAAATAATTAGGAATAAATTTAACCAAGAAAATGAAAGACCTCTACACTGAAAATTATAGACACTGATGAAAAAACTGACAAACACAAATAAATGGAAATATATCTCCTATTCATGGATTGGAAGAATTAGTATTAAAATGCCCATACTACCCAAAGTCATAAACAGAGTCATAGAAAAAAACAATCCTAAAATTGTTTTTTAGGATATGGAACAACAGAAGACCCCCATAACCAAAGCAACCTGAGATAAAAGAAAAAAGCTAGAGGCATCACAATACCTGATTTCAAACTTTATTGCAAAGCTATAGTAATCAGAACAGAATGGTACTGGCAAAGAAACAGACACATAGACCAATGGAACAGAAATGACAGCCCAGAAATAAACCCACGCATATATGTGGTCAACTAATATTTGACAAAGGAGCCAAGAATACTCAATGGGGAAAGGATAGTCTCTTCAATAAATGGTGCTGGGAAAATAATATATACATGCAAAGGAATGAAATTAGGCCCCTATCTTATACCACTCACAAAAATTAACTCAAAATGGCTTAAAGACTTGAATGTAAACTTGAAACTGTAAAACTACTAGAAGTAAACAGAGGGGAAAAGCTCCTTGACATTGGTCTTAAAAGCATTTTTTTGATATGACAATAAAACTGAAAGCAAAAAAAGCAAACTAGACAAATGTGACTGAATCAAACTAAAAAAGTTTTGCAAAGCAAAAGCAAGGGAAACAATCAAAAGAGTGAGGAGACAACCTATAGCATGGGAGAAAATATCTGCAAACTATACATCTGGTAAGTTAATATCCAAAATGTATAATGAATTCAAACAACTCAATAGGCAAAAAAAGTTACCTGATTAAAAAATTAGCGAAGGACCTGAGCAGATATTTTTCCAAAGAAGACATACAAATACCCAACATTTCATGAAAAACCTGCTTAATATCTCTAATCATGGAATGTAATCAAAACCACAATAAAATATCACCTCATGCTTATTAGAATGGCTATTATAAAAAAAGACAAAATACAACAAGTGTTGGAGAGAATGTAGAGAAAAGGGAACCCCTGTGCACTGTTTGTGGGAATGTAAATTGGTGCAGCAACTTAGGAAAACATTATTTAATTCCTCAAAATATTAAAAATAAAACTACCATACAATCCAGCAATTCGACTCCTGGGTATTTTTCCAAAGGAAATGAAATCACTATCTCAAAGAGATATCTGCACCCCCATGTTCATTTCATTCACAATAGCCAAGACATGGAAACAACCTAATGTTGCCTGTATAAATATAATGTAATACTAATCAGCTATTTAAAAAGAATGAAATCCTGCATTTTACAGCAATATTGATGGATCTTGAAGGCATTATGCTAAGTGAAATAAGTCAGAAAGAGTAAGACAAATACTATATACTCTCATTTATATGCTGAATCTAAAAAGGCAAACTCAGAAATAGAGAGTAAGGGAGAGAGATCAAGATGGCTGAGCAGGAGGAGGCTGAGCTCACCTCCCCTCATAAACACATCCAAAATACAACTACATGTGAAATTGACCTGGGTACTGGCAGAACAGCTCTCCTACAATCAAGACTGTAAAGGAAGATCCATACAGGTAGAAAGGGAAGAAAAGTGATCTGGTCAGGACATGCACCCATGGTGGAAGACCCAGAAGAGGAAGGGGATATCACAGGCTCTGTGATCCTCCCTGGGAAGTGAGGGGTTTGAGCCACATATTAGGCACCCCAGCCCCAGGATCCAACATTGGGAAGGTGAGCCCCCTTAGCTGGTTTGAAAACCAGTGAGGCTTACCAAAAGGCTGGAAGAAACTAAGACTCCACCCTTGAAGAATGTGCACACAGAGGCAGCAGATTGAAAACTGCCTGGGGCTCTGGCAGCTTGCTAGGACTGTCCCACTACACACACCCAGCCCACACCAGGATCCTGTCCCAGCCCTCTTTCTCCGATGTTGCTATCAACTAAGGCAGAGGCTGCCTTTGCCAATGAGTGTGCACACACTTAAAGGGAATGCAGCCAGCTTAGACTCCAGCCTTGCCTCTAACCAGGGCAGAGGCAGCCACTGCCAGTGCATGTGTCCCTACCAAGATTACAGAGAAACAAACCTAGCTCCAGGGTAGAGACTGCCATCTTCAGCAGAAGGGAAACCAGCTCATTAGTGTGGCACCAACTCCTCTGGCCCCAACCCAGTCTCTAAGGCACACACACCAGAGAAAAAGTGAAACCAGCACAAAAGTGCAGCCCCAAGCCCTCAAGCCCCAACCAGGACCTCAACCAAGGCAGAGACTACCATCACGCCCAGGAGAAACCCAACTCCCTCAGGGCTCCTGTTCCAGCCTCTCAGGCCCTGCCACTTTCCCCAATATGGCAATAAGGGCCATTGAGAATAGGAGAAGGTCTGACTCACACCTGGCTCTGCCTCTGGCTCTGGCTGCTCCAACTCCAGCCCTACCTGCTGCCAGCACACCCCAGGAAAAAATGCAGTCTGTGCCCACGTAAGATCCAGCTCTCCCACCAAAGCCACTGGGCACATGTAGACTACATAGGGATGCTCCCACAAAAGAACACCTTTCAAGACTAGGATAGGTAACTGTTTCACCTAACATCATGGAGACAGAGAAAGTTAAACAAAATGAAAAGACAGAGGAACAATTTCAGACAAAAGAACAAGAAAATACCTGAAAAAAACCCTAATGAAACAGATACAAAAAAGAGTTCAAAGCAATAGTAATAAGAATGCTAACTGAACTGAGGAAAAGAATAGATGAACACAGTGAGAATTTTAACAAAGAATTAGAAAATATAAAAACAACCAGTCAGAGCTGAAGAATACAATAACTGAATTAAAAAATTCACAAGAAGGAATTAACAGCAGATTAGGTAATAGTGAAGAATGCATAAGTGAACTAGAAAATAGAATATTTGAAATGACCCAATCAAAACAGCAAAAGAAAAATAAATTTTTGAAGAATAGTTTAAGGGACCTCTGGGACAACATCAAGCACACAAACATTCATATTATAGAAGTCCCAAAAGAAGATAAGAGAAAGGGATAGAAAATGTATTTAATGAAATTAAGGCTGGATAATTCCCAAACATGAAGAAGGAAACAGATATCCAGGTATAGGAAGCACAGACAGTCCAAAACAAGATGAACCCAAAGAGACCCACTCCAAGACATATCATAATTTAAATGGCAAAAGATAAAGATAAAGAGAGAATTTTAAAGGCAGCAAGAGAAAAACAGAAAGTCACATATAAGGGAACCCCCATAAGGCTATCAGCTGAATTTTCAGCAGAAACTTTGAAGACCAGAAGGGAGTGCATGATATATTTAAAGTGCTGAATGGGAAAAAAATGTACAACCTAGGATAATCTACCCAGCAAGATTATGATTTAGAATTGAAAAAGAGATAAAGAGCTCCTCAGACAAGCAAAAACTAAAAGAGTTCATCAACACTAAACCACCTCACAAGAAGTGTTAAAGGGTCTTCTTTAAGTGAAAAAGAAAAGGTTACAAGAAATAAATTATAAGAAAGGAAAAAACCCACAGGTAAAGGCAAATATATAGTAAAAACTGTGGATCGATCACTTAAATAACCTAGTACAAAGTTAAAAGACAAAAACTGTAAAATCAACTATAACTACAATAAACAGTTAAGGGATAGACATGAGGATGTAAAATATGGCATTAAAAACACAAAATGTGGGGCAGGACTAAAATATGTAGATCTTTTGGAAAGTGTTTGAACTTAAAGGATTTTCAGTTTAAAACCCCATGGTAACCACAAATCAAAAATGTACAATAGATACACAAAAACTAGAGAGGAAGGAACACAAACATAACACAAAAGAAAATCATCAAGCCACAAGGGACCGACACTAAAAGAAGAAGAACAAAAAACGAAGAACTACAAAAACAACAAGAAAACAAGTAACAAAATAGCAATAAGTACATGCCTATCTCAAATAAACAACCTAACCTACCATCCAAAGGAATTAACAAAGAAGAACAAAGCTCAAAGTCAGCAGAAGAAAGGAAATAACACCAGAGTGGAAATAAATAAGAGACCAAAAGAAAAAAAAAAGAAAAACAAAGAAAAACAAAAAAAGATCTGTGAAACTAAGAGCTGTGTTTTTGAAAAAAAAAAAAAAAAAAAAAAAAAAAAAAAAAAAAAAACAACTGATAAGCTTTTAACTAGGCTCATTGAGAAAAAAAAAGAGAGGAACCAAATAAACAAAATAATAAATGGAAGAGGAGAAATTACAACAGATATCACAGAGATACAAACAATCATAAGAGAATACTATGAAGTTATATGCCAACAAATGGGACAACCTACAAGATATGGATAAATTCCTAGAAACATACAATCTTCCAAAACTGAATCGAAAAGAAAGACATAATCTGAACAGGCAAATTACTAGGATTGAAATTGAATCAGTAATCAAAAAACTCCCAAAAAACAAAAGTCCAGGACCAGAAGTCTTTATAGGGGAATTCTACCAAGCATATAAAGAAAACATAATACCTCTCCTTCTTAAACTATTGCAAAAAAAATTGAAGAGGAAACATTCCTAAATTCATTTTATGAGGCCACTATTACTGTGACACCAAAAACAAACAAAGACATTACCAAAAAAGAAAATTAGAGGCCAATATCTCTGATGAATATAGCAGTAAAAACTTCACAAAATATTAGCAAACCAAATTCAACAATATACAAAAAGGATCATATACCATGATCATGTGGGATTTATTCCAGGGACACAAGTATAGTTCAATATTCACAAATCAATCAATGTGATACACCACATTAACAAAAGGAAGGATAAAAATCACATGATAATCTCAATAAATGCAGAAAAAGCACAAGACAAAATTCAACATCCATTCATGATAAAAACTCTCAACGAAAGTGGTAAAAGAGGGAACATATCTCAACATACTGAAGACCATTTATGACAAACCCACAGCTAACATCATACTCAATGGTGACAAGGTGAAAGCTTTTCCTCTAAAATCACGAACAAGATAAGGATGCCCACTTTCACCACATCTATTCAATACAGTATTGGAAGTCCTAGCCACAGCAATCAGACAAGAAAAAGAAATAAAAGGCATCTACATTGGAAAGGAAGAGAGTTGTGGGATACAAGATTAATATACATAAATCTGTTGTTTTTCTATACACTAATAATGAACAATAAGAAAGAGAAAGCAAGAAAACAATCCCATTTAAAATCACATCAGAAGAATAAAATACCTACAAAAGATCAATGGAACAGAAGAGGCAGCCCATAAATATACTCACATATATATGATCAATTAATCTATGACAAAGGAGGCAAAAATATACAATAGGGAAAAGACATTTTCTTCAATAAGTGGTGTTCAGAAAACTGGACAGCTACAAGTAAAAGAATCAAATTAAAATATTTTCTCACACCGTATACAAAATAAATTGAAAATGGATTAAAGACCTAAATGTAAGGCCAGAAACCATAAAACTCATAGAAGAAAACATAGGCAGCACACTCTTTGACATTAAGTCTTAGCAATATTTTTTTTGGATCTGTCTCCTCAGTCAATTCAAAAAATAGTAAATAGAACCTAATGAACTTAAAAGCTTTTGCATAGTGAAGGAACCATCAACAAATGAAAAGACAACCTACTGAATGGGAGAAAATATTTACAAACGATATGTCTAATAAGTGGTCAATATCCAAAATATATAAAGAACTCGTACAACTCAATATCAAAAAAAAAACAACACAATTAAAAAATGGGCAGAGGACCTGAATAGACATTTCTCCAAAGAATAAATACAGATGGCTAACAGGCACATGAAAAGATGCTCAACATCACTGATCATCAGGAAAATGCAAATCAATACCACAATGAGATATCACCTCACATCTGTCAGAATGGCTATTATCAAAAAGACAACAAACAATAAATGTTGGCAAGGATGTGGAGAAAAGGGAACCCTAGTACACTGTTGGTGGGAATGTAAATTGGTACAGCCACTGTGGAAAACAGTATGGAGGTTCCTCAAAAATCTAAAAGTACCATATGATCCAGAAATTCTACTCCTGGGTATATACCCAAAGAAAATGAAAACACAAATTTAAAAAGATATATGCACCCCAATGTTCATAGCAGCATTATTTACAATAGCCAAGATATGGAAGCAAACTAAGTGTCCATCAACAGTCGAATGAATAAGGAAGATGTGATACACACACACAGAGACACACACAGTGGAACAGTACTCAGCCATAAAAAAGAAAATTTTGCCATCTGCAACAATATTGATGGACCTGCATGGTATTTTGCTTAGCAAAGTAAGTCAGACAGAGAAAGACAAATACTTTGTTTTCACTTATATGTGGAACATTAAAAAAAAAAACAAATGAATGAATACAACAAAACAGAAACAGACTCACAAATATAGAGAACAAACTAATGGTTACCAGTGGGTTTAGGTGTGAGGGGAGGGACAAAATAGGGGAAAGGGATTAAGAGGTACAAACTACTGGGTATAAAAAAAGTGTCAGAATATGAATTCACCTGTTACTGACTTAATACAGCTGGATGTGTCACTTAAAAAAAGGATGAGAGAGTAGATTGGTGGTCACTAGGGGTTAGGAGTTGGGGGAAGTGAGGACATGTTGGTCAAAGACTACAAACTTCCAGATATAAGATGAATAAATACTGGGGATCTAATGGACAGCCTGGTGACTGTAATTAACGGTACTGTATTATATACTTGAAAGCTGTGAGCAGAGTAGATCTTAAATGTTATCACCACCCACCAAAAAAAAATATGTGAGAAGATGGAGGTGTTACCTAACCTTATTGTGGTAATCATTTCACAATTACATACATGTATCAAATCATCAGGTTGTACACCTTAAACATACATATATGTCAATAATATCTCAATAAAGCTGGGGGAAAAGACATAAATGGTCCTTGCCCTTGTATAACTTATAGTCTAGAAAAGAAGGCTAATAAAGAAATAAGTAATAACATTAAAGTAAGGAGTCATTATAGTGTGCACAAAAAACGTTAAAGCACGTGGGGAAATGCTTATCATTTAAAGAGGTCAGAAGTCCAAGAATTCAGTCCTTCCATTTTTCAACTACTAAAGGCTGTGCATATTCCTTGGCTCCTGGATGCATAACTGGACCACTGGTTCCCTTCTCTCCCTCTCTTACCCTCCTGCCCCCACCTTTATAAGGATCCCTGTGATTACATTAAGCCCACCCAGATAATCCAGGAGTATCTCCCTACCTCACAATTCCTACTTACAAGCACAAAAGTCCTTTTTGCCATGTGTAGCAGCATATTCACAGATCCTGGAGATTAGGACTTGGACATCTTTGGGAAGCCATTTATTCTGTTTACCACAGACATAATTATGAATACAAAAAGATGATAGAAAAAAATATACCAAAAATATTAACAGTTGTTCAGCCTGTATGGTTGGATTATGATTAATATTTTATGCTTTTCTCTTTTTTGCAATTTCTACAATGAGCATATGTCACTTTTTTAAAAATAGAGAATACAAATACATAAACACAAAAAGTACAAGGGGTATGCAGTAAAGTGTCTTTGTCTCACTCTTGTCCCTCAGCCCCCAGGTTCCTCTTTCTAAAAGGCATTTATCATTAGCAATTTCTTCTTCTTCTAGAGATAGAGTATGCAAGAATATGTCTATGGTAGGTTGAATAATGTTCCCTCAAAGATGTTCATGTCCTAATCCCCAGAACCTATTAATATCTTACCTTACATGCCAAAAGGGACTTCGCAGATGTGATTAATTCAATGATCTGGGGATGGGGCATTTATCACTGATTGTCACTGATTGATGAGCCCAGATATAATCAGAAGGATCTTTTTAAGAGGGAAGCAGGAGGGTTAATGGGAGAGAAGGCAGCGATGTGACAACAGAAGTAGAGAATGGAGTGATGCTCTTTAAAGATGGAGGTAGGGCCCACAAGCCAAGGAATACAGGCATCCATTAGAAGTTGAAAAAGGCAAGGAAGCAGACTCTCCCCTTAGAGTCTCCAAAAAGTTCCAGCCCTGCTCATGCCTTGACTTTAGCCCAGTGAAACTAATTTTGGACTTATGACCTCCAGAACTATGAGAGAATAAATCTGTGTTGTTTTAGGCCACTAAATTTGTGGTAATTTGTTACAGTGGCAATGGAGATGATCTTTGCATATATATATTTTTGCACATGTATGGATATATTGGGTATAGCTATAGAATAAAATCAAATAAGTAGAATTCCTGGGTTAAGGTATGTGCATTTTAAATTTTGACTTAAACTGCCAAACTCCCTCCCCAGAGGTTGTGCCAATTTCTACTGCAGCAATGTATGAATGACATTTCAATTTTGACTTTACTCATAATGCTCTTTTTCCATACAGAAGTTTGAGTTTCATGCTCTCAGAGATATCTTTTCCTTTTATTGCTTCCTAATTTTATAACATATTTTTAAAATCCTTCCCCACTCTAAAATTAATTTTAACCATTCCCATGTTTTGTAGTTTTATGGCCCTATATTTCACATTTAATTATTTCATTTATCTGTAACTTACTTGTGTGTTAAGTATGAGGTATGGAAATAACTTCTTCCCAAATGTCTACCAAGGTGTCCCAACAACCTTTGTTAAATAATTCATTTTTTCCCCACTAATCTGAAATGCCATCTTTATCAGATGTACCAGTACCACACTGTTTTAACTATTGCAGCTTAATGACATTTTATTCTTAATCTCTGATAAAACTAATTTCCCCTAACTACTCCCCTGTTCCTAATTTCTCTAGGTTTTCATGCTTGCTTGTTTTTACATATGAATTTTACAACCATATTAACAAAAATATGTATCTTTATTTGAACTGAGTTTAATTTATCCTATTTACTTAAGTGAATTGATATTTTTATACTATCTTTCCATTTAAGAATATGATGTATCTTTCTATTAGTCTAAATCTTCTTTGGTGTTCCTCACTAATATTTTTTTT
The DNA here is from genome assembly GCF_003031525.2 of Neophocaena asiaeorientalis asiaeorientalis. Lineage (NCBI taxonomy): Eukaryota > Metazoa > Chordata > Mammalia > Artiodactyla > Phocoenidae > Neophocaena > Neophocaena asiaeorientalis. Next base: position 61,532 of record NW_020173385.1, read on the forward strand.
CCTTCATGTAGAACTTGTATATTGCTTGTTAAGTTTATTCTTAGGTATTTTCTCCTGTCTGTTGATAATTAAATGGGGTCTTTCCTTCCATTATATGTTCTGATTGTTAGTATTTTATATGAAGGCAATTTCAGGATGATTTCAGGATACCTGAGGAGTCTAGGGTCCTTCTTTGAAGGCATTTCAAGGATTCAAACCAAAAGATTACTGAGGGTGGAGGTTGGCTGGTAGGACCCTCTGCCATTCCTCCCTGAGACAGAATAAGGCAGGACTCCCCTGTACAGCCAATAAGCATCAAGGCTGGGAAGGCTAGGTAAATCCACATGCCTTCTCCTCATATCTAGGGCTTGAGACTTTGTGTGAGGGACTGCTATGGAGTTCCTGACTCTGAACACTAATGAACACCCTTGTCTTGCAGGTTGAGCACCCAGTCAATAGTAACTGGCTAGAAGGTTACCCATCACTCCCCACCTTCTCAGGGGAACTTGCCCCCAGAAGCATGTAACTGTCTCTAGACTGAAGGGCTCATGGAAAGTGCAAATAACTCGATCCTGTGGTTAATCTTCTCTGTGTGGCTAGTGAAAACTATCTTCCCATTGTGAGTAGCTCTCACCTTGGGCACAATACCAAGACTGCTTAGCAAAAGCTGTGTTGGAACAGCCTCCAGCACAGTTCACCCAGATTTCTTTAATCTTCTCTCTACCTGTAATGCAAGTTCTATTTAGACAAAATCATAGCAAGGTTAACAATGTTCATTTTTGGGTTTTTTTCTTCTAACTTCTAATTGGCTGTAAACTAAGGACCACAGGTTTTTGCTAAAGGATTCCCAACAAGTTTACAAAATAGACTTCCCCCAGTGCCCCAGGACTCTTATCAGTGAAGCCAATTACATTTCACTGCAAATCTGCAGATTTTCAGGCAACCTGATGAATTTCCACACTGTGGCCTCAACACAGCCGGAGAGCCTGTTTCTTTTGGCTTTTTATTTTTCTATGTTAGGTTAACTAGTTAACCCTTTCGTAATTCCCAAGGCTTTTTTTTTTCTTTATCACCACCATCTTTCTTTTAGCACTGGTATATCTAACATTGCTCTTCCTTGCTACCTTTTTTTTTCTTCTTCTCAGATCAGGCTCCTTCTATCCCGTAACATTAACAATGATTTTGCTTGGGGTTGCAGGGGGAGGGGGGCATCTGAAGAAAGACTGAGAAGCCAGCTGTTTCCAGACTATAGCATGTGCACGAAAATTACCAGATTGGGGTACAAGGTACTGCAAAGAAACTGGAGCTGACTATGACCTTATGTTGCCTCCTGCCTTTTCTCTCCATCTCCATTTACTAGCTTTTATTTGCTATTATTTTTAGGAGATACTTTTATAGCTGCTCATGACTGCATGTGTATATATTTTCCTCAACTTATGCTCTATCCAATGGGAGAAAGGTCCACCTAAAGATCACCCTCTTCAACAGGGCCCCAGGGCTTGAACAATCTTTAGATGTTTTGGATTTTCATCTGCTGCTCCATTAATTGATGTCAGCTGCAGCTATAATAACCTTATGGAATGGTTTCCAAATATGAAATATTTGGAAATATTTTTCACTTGAAATTTTCAAACCCACAAAAATGTTCTCCAACTCTTTCTATGTGTTCCATTCCTGTGGCAACGATGCATTTAATGGTAGAGAAGAAACCACATAGAAACATAGGGCTGCCAGGCTTGTAAAGACGTAACTTGCTCTGATACCCCTGCCTTGAATGAGGGTAACATTTATGCAATATCAGAGAGCTACAGTGCTAACCAAGAGACAGTGTGCTGCCTCAGACTGTGATTTGGGAAGACTCCTCAATATATATAAAATCAAATGTCCAATCTTCCCCACAAAACTGGTCCTCTCCAGGAATCCCTCATCTCATAGAATGGCCCCACCACCCATCTAGAAACCAGGTAGTCATCCATGATATCTCCCTCTCCCTCACCTTCCATATCCAATCCCTCACCAAATCCCATTGATTTAAACTCATAAATATATCTCTAATACACTTTTCTCCATTTCCATCCTAATCTAAGACATCATCATCTCTCATATGTACTACTGCAACTACCACCTAATAATCAGTCTCCCCTCATCCATTCTTGCCCATCCTGAAGTTACTCTCCACAGTGCAACCAGAGTAAGCTCAAAATATAAATCACGGGCTTCCCTGGTGGCCCAGTGGTTGAGAGTCCGCCTGCCGATGCAGAATCACATCACTTAAATATTCCTGCTTTAAACCCTCTGATGGGATCATACTATATCTCCCTACCTGGCCTACCCTTCCAACTATACTGCTTTTAGTATCTTGAAGAGGGAAAAAACCCAAGCTCTTTGCAGCCTCAGAGTCTCTGCATACGCTGTTCCCTCTGCTTGGAATGTTCTTCCTAATACCCTGTTCAGATCTTTGTGTGGTTGGTGCCTTCTTATCATTCATTTCTCAACTTAAGTATCACCTCTTCTGAATGGACTTGAGGATGCAGGGAGGGGGAAGGGTAAGCTGGGAAAAAGTGAGAAAGTGGCATGGACATATATACACTGCCAAATGTTAAACAGATAGCTAGTGGGAAGCAGCCACATAGCACAGGGAGATCAGCTCAGTGCTTTGTGACCACCTAGAGGGGTGGGATAGGGAGGGTTGGAGGGAGGGAGACGCAACAGGGAGGAGATATGGGGATATATGTATATGTATAACTGATTCACTTTGTTATAAAGCAGAAACTAACACAACATTGTAAAGCAATTATACTCCAATAAAGATGTTAAAAAAGAAAGAAAAAGAAATGTTAAAATAGACAAAATTTTAAAATAAATAAATATATTTTTAAAAAAATACATCACCTCTTCTAAGATGCCTTCCCTAACCACACTATGAAAAGAAAGCCTCCCTCTGTTATTTTCTCAGGCTTTGTTTATTCCCCTCACAATTTTACCACAACTTACCACTATTTTATTTGTTTGCTTACTTGTTGTTTACCTGCCTCTGGAATATACATTCCCTGAAGGCAGAGACCATGTTAGTCTTGTTCACCACACTATCCAGCACCTAGTATATAAAAGGTGCTCGATAAGTACTTCTTAAGGACTTAGTTCCGACTGAGCTAAACACTTCTTATCTGTCTCCCCTGCCTTTCCCAAGCATCCTGAATTAGGTTTTCGTGATATTCCTTTCATGAAGTTATTACCATATGTGGTATCTACCAAATATTAGTGCTGTTTACCAAATATTGCTGATTCCTCCATCAAGGCATCTGCTAGGGTTGCACTTCCCCACCTCCTATGAAGGCAGATATGGCCATGTGACTTACTTCAGCCAATGAAATATGAGCAGAAGTGATATGTGTCATTTCTAGTAGAAGCTTTAAGAGCCACAAAGCAAACCCTCATGTTCTTTATCCCCTGCCCCAGTAATCATGAAAGCATGCATAAAAATGGAGCTCCATCAGCCTCAGTCCCTGATAAGCAGAGTGCCCAGCCAAACCTCCAAGGACATGCATCATGATAAAAAATAAATAAACCTTTGGGGAAATTGATCAAGATGGCAGAGTAGGAGGACATGGAACTCACCTCCTTCCACAAACACATCAAAAAATACATCTGTATTTGGAACAATTCTCACTGAAAACTAACTGGAAATTGGCAGAAGGACTCCTGTACAACCAAGGCTGCAAGAAAAATCCACACATAATTGGGTAGGAAGAGAAGAAAAGCAATCAAGTTGGCACCTGTGCTCTGTCTGGAGGGGACTCAGAGGAAAAGGGAGATTACACGGGTAGAGACACGCCCTGGGGTGTGACTGGTTCGAGCCACAAATTGGGTGCCCCAGTCCTGTGGTCCTACACAGGGGAGATGTGCTCCCTTGGCTGGTTGGAGGGCCACTGGGACTACCAGAAGGGCTGTGGAAGCCTGGACTCCACTTGTGAGGAGCATAAACATGCTAGCTTTCCCCCTGAAGCAGGGCAGACAGGGCAGATTGACGACTGCTCTAGTGGCTGCCAGGGTACCTGTGACTGCCTCGGAGCACACCCCAGCAAACACCCCAGTCCTGCTTACTTAACAACACAGCACAGCACTGGATCTAGGACTGCAACGACCAAGGAAAAATCTCAGCTGTGGAACACAGAGGCGACTCAGTACTGGGGCAGCATCTGGGTGAGGAGGCAGCCGCCATTGTTGGCACATACTCAAGCAGAGCTAACAACAGCCCAGAACACTGATGGTGGCTGGTCACCACAGTTCATGACCCCTTATAGGCCGAGAGTCCACGTGGGGCCCACCTGCCTTGTGGTTCGACTCCAAACAGGGCAGGGGTGGCAGAGGCTGGGGGGAGTGATTGGCTGTGAGGGACAAAGGGGACTTGGACACAAGGCTGGACCTGAACAGAGTGAGGGAAACAACTGCTGGCGCCTGTACAGGCAGCACATCAGAGACAGCTTGGAACTCTGTCTAGAGCCAACATGACTGGAGAGCCCACATGGGCCATCTTTGCTTCAGCACTACTCACTCTGGGGCAAGGGTCACAGTGCTGGGAGAGGGGAAAGCACACACTTAAAGGAAACTAAGCCAGCTCGGCCCTGGCCCTCAGGACTGCTGCTCCAGCAACTTGGGATCAGATTACACCCTGATAGGGTGGTGATGGCCACTGAGAAGAGGGGAAGTCCCACCTCACACCTAGATCCAGCTACAGCCCCTCCATCTTCAGCCCCATCCCCTACAAAGGTGATAGCTGCGAGCACACCCTGAAGAAAGACATGACTTATGTCCACATCAAATCCAGCTCTCCCACCAAAGGCACTGGGCACATGCAGTCTGCACAGGGATGCTCCCACCTAAGGACAAACCATCAAGACTACAATAGGTAACTGTTTCACCTAAATTCATTGGTCACAAGAATACCTATGTTAAAAAGAAACGTGAGAACAAAATAAAAACTTTAAGATAATTGTATTGAGTTACTCAATTCAACTAAGTCACTGAATGTTTTCTGTGAGCCAGGTACTGTGCTAAGTGGCATGAGATATATAAAAATTAGTCAGAACCACCCCCCCCAGGAAGGTAGGGAAGATATTCACAAATATGGCTAACAAGATATATGACTGTATAAACAACATATAAGTGACCATCAAGGGGGGAGTAGTAGTTCTAACTGGGAAGGTGGTATTGGGGACTGGTCTACAAAGACTCGAGATAGACTACTGAAACAATAAAGAAAATTCTACTCAGTTGCACAAATAATTTCTGAAAGCTGGATATATGCAAGGTCTAGGCCTCATATTGTTCCGTAATACAAAGATTATTAAGAAACAACTCTTGTCTTCCAAGGACAGTAACCAATGTAGCAATGAAGATGAGTATATAAATACCTAACATCAAGGCTCACACAAGCATCATGTGACATAAATAGTCAACTCAAATGAGGAAAATATCACATTCAGTTGGGAGTACCTGGGAGGAATACAAAAAGGTGAGATTTGAGATGGGCCTTGCAAGATGGAAGGATTACAACAGAGATGGATGGAGGTAACAGCATTCCAGGAAAAAAAAATGGCCTGAGCAAAAAGGACTGAAGTGGAACACAGCTGAGCACAGGTTTGTAGAACACGGAGGAGTCCAATTTAGCTTGAAAGCAAAGGATAGAAATGGAAGTAGCAGATGAGGCTGAAAAAGACAGTTGAGTGCATAATCTGGAAAACCCTGAAGGTCAGGCTGAACATTCCTTTTTAAAAAAAAAAAAAGAAGTTCACAGAATGAGATGCCACTTAACCTATCTGCATAGGAAATGGCATGATGTGTGCTTTGGTTTGGAATTATTCATCTGGAACTGCTATAGGATGAACTAAACGAAAAAGAGATAAACAGCTGGGGACCAGTTTTTGCTCAGGCAAAAAGAAAAAGTGGTTTGAAATGTGGTGTGAGGGGGGAAGGCAAGAGAAAAGTGGAGATAAATGCAAAAGACACTGCTGAAAATAAACCTCCCAGGCTTTGCCATTTATTGGATGTGAGGTTCATGGGAGAAAGAAAGAGCAGCTGTCTAAAGTTTCAAATCTGGCCAACTAGCAGGATTGGGGATGCCATGAACCAAAATAAGGAAGTCAGCAGGATGTGGGGAAAATGCATAGCTGGGTTTTGACTCAAAGTAAATGATGAGTAAATGTCAGCATAAATCAGAATGTTAAACCCCAGGTATAAATAAATCCTGTTGCATACCTTACATCGACAGGCATCATGATCTGTTCTCTTCAAACAGCCCAATAAGAGCTAGAGACCAAAGAAATAAGCCCTGATAAGATATTCAGATGATTTCTTATAAGATCAAGTTTGCAAATAATTCCACACATTTTCATAATGAAAAGGGCCAAGATAGGTTCCACATAGCGCCAGTGGCGGGGTGTGGGGGGGTGAGTATTATGGTTCTTTCTTCCGGTTTTACTGAGATATAATTGATATTCAGCACTGGATAATTTTAAGGGGTACAGCATAATAATTTGATATATACATCACAAAATGATAACCATAATAAGTTTAATGAATATCAATCATCTCATACAGATAGAAAATTAAAGAAATGGAAAAAAGTATTTTTCCTTGTGATAACTATTAGGATTTACTCTCTTAACTTTCATATATAACAAAACAAACAGCCATGTTAACTATATTTCTCATTCAGTATATTACATCCCTAGTACTTACTAATCTTTTAACTGGATGTTTGTATCTTTGACTACCTTCATCTAATTCCCCCTCCCCCTCATCCCACCTCTGGTAGCCAAAAATCTGATCTCTTTTCTATGAGTTTGTTTGTTTGTTTTTGCAGTATAATTGACCTACAACACTATGTTAGTTCCTGTTACACAACATAGTGATTTGATATTTCTATACATTTCAAAATAATCACCATGATAAGTCTAGTTACCATCTGTCACCATACAAAGATATTCCAATTATGATTGACTAAATTCCCTGTGTTGTACATTTCACGCCTGTGACTCATTTATTTTGTAACAGAAAGTTTGTACCTCTTAACCTCCCTGCCTACTTACCTCCTCTACCATCCTGCTCCCCTCTGGCTACCATCAATTTGTTTTCTGCTTCTGTTTTGTTATGCTTGTTCAGCTCTTTTGTTTTTTTTAATTTCACATGTAAGTGAAATTATATGGTATTTGCCTTTCTCTGTCTGACTTATTTCATTAAGCATAATTCCCTCTAGGTCCATCCATGTTGTCACAAATAGCAAGATTTCATTGTTTTTTATGGCTAAGTAACACTCCATTGTATGCATTTATCACATCTTCTTTTTCTTAATCTTTTTTTTCTTTGCTTTTGGCCACACCATGCATCTTGCAGGATCTTAGTTCCCCAACCAGGGATTGAACCCAGGCCCTGAGCAGTGAAAGCATGGACTCCTAGCCACTGGACCACCAGGGAATTCCCTATCACATCTTTTTTATCCATCTGTCTATCACTGAGCACTTATGTTGCTTCTATATCTTGGCTACTGTAAATAATGCTGCAAGGAAAATAGGAGTGCATATATCTTTTCCAATTAGTGTTTTTTGTTTTCTTTGGGAAAAATACTCAGAAGTGTAATTGCTGGATAGTATGGCAGTTCATTTTCAACTTTCTGATGAATCTCCATTTTCTTTTCTATAATTGCTGTAACAATTTACATTCCCACCAAAAGATCATGAGGGTTCTCTTTTCATCACATCCTTGCCAACATTTGATTTTTGTCTTCTTTTTGATGATAGCCATTCTAACAGGTGTGAGGTGATATCTCATTGTGCTTTTGATTTCCATTTCCCTGATAATTAGTGATGTTAAGCATATTTTCATGTATTTGTTAACGATATGTATGTCTTCTATGGGATAATGTCTATTCAATTCTTCTGCCCATTTTTAATTAGGTTGTTTGCTTTCTAATGTTGAGTTGCATGAGATTTTTGTATATTTTGGAAGTTAACCCATTATCAAATATATCATTTGAAAATATCTTCTCCCGTTCAGTAGAGAGCCTTTTCATTTTCTTCATGTTTTCTTTTGCTGTGAAAAAGCCTTTGAGTTTGATGTAGTCCCATGTGTTTATTTTTGCTTTTGTTGCCCTTACCTGAGGACACAGATCATAAGAAGTATTGGTAAAACTGATTTTTAAAAATTGACTGCCTATGCTTCCTTCTAGGAGTTTTATGATTTCATTTATTACATTTAAGTTTTTAATCCATTTTGAGTTTATTTTTGTATATGGTGTAAGATAGTGTTCAAGATCCATTCCTTTTCATGTAGCTGTCCAGTTTTCCCAAAACCGCTTATTGAAGAGGCTGTATTTTCCCAACTGTAAATTATTGCTTACATTGTTATAGATTAATTGCCCACATAAGTGTGGGTTCATTTCTGGGTTCTCTATTCTGTTCCATTGATCTATGTCTCTGTGTTTGTGCCAGTACAATACTGTTCTGATTACGTAGGTTTGTAATGTAGTTTGAAATCTGGGAGCATGATATCTTCAGCTTTGTTCTTTTTTCTCAAGATTATTTTGGTTATTTGCAGTTTTTGTGTTTCCATACAAATTTTAGAATTATTTTTTCTAGTTCTGTTAAAGTTGTCATTGGTATTTTGATAGGGATTGCATTGAATCTGTAATTGTGTTGGGTAGTATAGTCATTTTAACATTAATTCTTACAAGCCATGAGCACATCATTTCTTTCCATCTGTGTCTTCTTCAATTTCTTTCATCAGTGTCTTACAGTAATCCACGTATGGGTCTTTTACCTCCTTAGACTTATTCCTAGGTATTTTATTCTTTTCAACGCAATTGTAAATGATAATTTTTTCTTAATTTCTTTTTCTGATACTTCATTGTTAGCGCATAGAAACTAACAGATTTCTGTACATTAATTTTGTATCCTGCAACTTTACCAAATTCATTGATGACTTCTAGAAGTTTTTTGATGGCGCCTTTAGGATTTGCTATATATACTATAGTGTCATCTGCAGATAGTGACAGTTTTATTTCTTCCTTTTTCCAATTTGGATTCCTTTTCTCTCTTCTTCTTGTCTGACTGCTGTGTCTGACTGCTAGGACCTCCAATACTATGTTGAACAAAAGTGGCTAGAGAGGGTATACTTGTCTTGTTCTTGATCTTAGAGGAAATGGTTTCATCTTTTCATAGTTGAGTATGTTAGCTGTGGGCTTGCAATATATGGCCTTTATTATGTTGAGATATGTTCCTTGTATACTGACTTTGTGAGAGATTTTGTCCTAAGTGGATGTCAAATTGTCTCAAAAAATTTTTCTGCATCTATTGAGATGATCGTATGATTTTTCTTCTTCAACTTTTTGATGTGGTGTATCACTCTGATTTGCAGCTACTGAACCATCCTTGCATCCCTGGGATAAATCCCACTTCATTATGGTGTATGATCCCTTTAATGTATTGTTGAATTTGGTTTGCTAGTATTTTGTTAAAGATTTTTGCCTCTATGTTCATTAGTGATATTGGTCTCTAAATTTCTTTTTTGTGATATCTTTCTCTGCTTTTGGTATTAGGGTAATGCTGGCCTCACAGAATGAGTTCAAAAGCATTACTTCCTCTGCAGTTTTTTGAAATAATTTGAGAAAGATGGGTGCTAACTCTTCTCTGAATTCACCTGTGAAGTCATCAAGTCCTCGACATTTGTTCTGGGGAGTTGTTTTATTACTGATTCAATTTCACACTGGTAATTGGTGTGTTCATATTTTCTATTACTTCCTGGTTCAGTCTTAGGAGATCATACATTTCTAGGAATTTGTCCATTTCTTCTACATTGTCCATTTGATTGGCATATAATTATTCATAGTAATCCCCATGATCATTTGTATTTCTGTTGTGTCACTTGTAACTTCACCTATTTCATTTCTGATTTTATGATTTGTGCCCACTCTCTTTTTTTCCTTGATGAGTCTGGCTAAATATTTTTAATTTTATCTTTCAAAGAGCAAGCTTTTAGCTTCATTCATCTTTACTACTGTTTGCTTTAGTCTCTATTTCATTTGTTTCTCCTGTGACCTTATTATTGATTTCCTTCTACTAACTTTGGGTTTTGTTTGTTCTTCTTATAGTTCCTTTAGATGTAAGTTTAGGTTGTTTATTTGAAATTTTTGTTTTCTGAGTTAGGCTTCCATAAACTTCCCTCTCAGAGCTGTTTTTGCTGCATCCATTAGATGTTGGATCATTGTGTTTTCATTTTCATTTGTCTCCAGGTATTTTTTTTATTTCTTCTTTGATTTCTTCAGTGACCCATTGGATGTTTAATAGTATATTGTTTAGCCTCCACATGTTTGTGTTTTTGGAATTTTTTTCTTTAATTTGATTTCTGGTCTCATAACATGGTCAGAAAAGATGCTTAATATGATTTCAATCTCTTAAATGTATTGAGCCTTGTTCTGTGGCCTAGCATGTGATCTATTCTTGAGAAAGTTCAATGTGCACTGGAAAAGAATGTGCATTCTGCTGCTTTGGGATGGAATGTTTTATACATATATATAAAAAGTCCATCTCATCTAGTGTGTCATTTAAGGCCAGTATTTCCTTATTGATTTTCTGTCTCAATTATTTGTCCATTTATGTAAGTGGGGTGTTGAAGTCCCCTACTATTATTGTGTTACTGTCAGTTTCTCCCTTATGTCTGCTAATATTTGCTTTATGCATTTAGGTGCTCCTACATTGGGTGTATATATATTTATAACTGTTATATCTTCTCAGATTGATCCTTTTATTGTTATGTAATGACCCTCTTTGTCTCTTGCTACAGTCTTTGTTTTAAAGTCTATTTTGTTTTATATAAGTATTGCTGCCCCAACATTCTTTTGGTTTCCACTTGCACAGAATGTCTTTTTTCCATCTTTTAACTTCAGTCTGTGTGTGTCTTTGGCTCTGAAGTGAGTCTCTTGTAGGCAGCACATAGATGGGTCTTGCTTTTGTACCCATTCAGCCACTCTATGTCTTTTGATTATAGCATTTCGTCTATTTACATTTAAAGTAATTATTGATAGGTACGTACTTATCGTCATTTTGTTACATGTTTTGGGGTTGTTTTGTACTTCTTTTTTTTTCCTCTCTTCTTCTTTTGCACTCTTCCCTTGTGATTTCATGACTATCTTTAGTGTTATGTTTAAAATCCTTACTCTGTGTGTGTGTATCTATTATACATTTTTGGTTTGTGGTCACCGTGAGGTTTACGTATACCAATATGTATGTATATGTGATTATTTTAAGTTGCTGATCTCTTAAGTTCAAATGCATTCTTACTGCCCCCCCAACCATGTTTAATGTTTTTGACATCATATTTCACATCTTTTTGTTTTATGAATCCCTTAACTACTTATTATGGATATAGATGACTTTACCACTTTTGTCTTTTAACCTTCCTTCCAGCTTTACAAGTGGTTGATGTCCTACCTTTACTGTATATTTGTCTTTACCAAGAAGATTTTTCCTTTCATAATTTTCATATTTCTCATTGTGGCCTGTTCATTTCTGCTTAGAGAAATTTCTTTAACATTTCTTATAAAGCTGGTTTTGTGGTACTGACCTTTTAAAATTTTTGCTTGCCTATAAAACTCTTGATCTCTCCTTCAAATGTGAATGTAAACCTTGCCGGGTACATATTCTTGGCTGTAGGTTTTTTTCCTCTCATCACTTTACATATATCATACCACTCCCTTCTGAATATGGCCAGTAGTTTTTAAACATTGGAAATTAATTGAACACTATAGACTTGCTCCCTGAGAAAAACATACATTAGCACATACTCACACATTACAATATAAAATTGGGGGATTTCCACAAAATTCTAAAGATTGAACATATTGATAGCCTGCCTAGAAAAATGACAGTTTCCTAGAAGATGGAACTTGAACAGGCCAGCATGAAGTGGGTGAGGTGGAAAGATGATGAAGAAAACAAAGTCTAGGACAGAGAATTAAGATACAATCCAAGCTGCCAACTGTTCCTGTGTGCTGAATAGGAAAAGGAGCACAGCACCGAATGTTTCAAGTTTGCAGACTCCAGCAGGACACTTTCTTCAGGAATCTATGACTCAGAGGTCTTACCTTAGAAGGTTTCACACCACTGCCTCAGAGCCCAGATATAGAACCAGTGTCAAGTGCCTTTAACCTTAGCACAATACGTTACTGAGATGATCCTTACAGAAGGAGAAAAAGGCACCAAATAAAACGAATACCAAATCTAAAAAACTCAAATCAGGGAGACACAACTCCTCATAGGAAGCATTCCCAGGGAGAAGGATAGTGTTTATTATTACAATTGAAATATAAAAATCATTTGCTTTCTTTTTCAAACTGTCACTCTTCCCTACAGATCAGCAATCATTTTGCATGAGTGCAGACATAAGATATTTTTGGAGGAATTGATGTTGAAATGATATCTGCTTTAAATCTGCAGAAATCTAAGGGGAGACTCAGTGCTCAGCATCTAAATCAAAGACCAAATGTGCATTTCAACTCTAAAAAAGGAAAACTCCCTACTGCTGAAAGAGCTATGCCAATTGGCTGCTTCCTTATATATGCCCTGTAAGCAATCCCAGGCTCAAGAGCACAAGGCAAAGGAGCAGTGATGAATCTCAACTGAGGCAGCATTCTGACCTCTACAAAGTCAGGAACTGAACCAGACACAATGCCTGATGGGTGGGGCATTTCTTGAGCAAAGGGTACAGCTGTGCCACATAGGATCAAGGAAAATTCTGAAAGGGAAGTACCATAATCACATCTCAAGAGCACCGGAGGGATGGCACAAGCAGGGGACTAATAAGGAGGAAATGAGATACTGAATGCAGAGTCAGAAGACCAGGATTTAAGTCTCAGCTCCACCACTGGGTAACTGTGTATATTTAAGTCATTTCGATTCTTTATCTGTACAACAGTGTTAATGATAACAACCCTACCTATTTCAGAGAATTGGTATGAGATGCAAACATGATCATAAAAGTACTACATATTATTTACTTTGAAATAATAAAGTTGTACATAAACAAATACTATTTGCTTATTGATCATCTATCCCCGTATTGCACTCATTACAGTCTCTGAGATTCTTTTCTTTCTTCTCTATCTTGGCACAGCCACACTCCTATATTATAGCTGACATCAGAACTGTACATGCCTGGGATTTCCTAGATGTCAGCAGAAGAGCTGGGAGGGGCCCAAATCCCGACCTTGTTGAAAGCAGAGGCTGCTGTAGAATAACTGATCTCTATCTTCATCAGACCTAGATGGTAGGTGAGGTTTCACAGAGGATGCAAGCAACCTGAGGTGAGTGCATGAGTGCAAAGGAAAGAGTGTCCACATTCCCATCTTT
>NW_020173385.1:74933-76114 GCF_003031525.2 Neophocaena asiaeorientalis asiaeorientalis
CTTTGACCTTTAATTCATTTTATGTGTGTCCTTCACCCAAGAAATTTTCCCTTAACTTTTAGGACATAATGGGCTAAGGGAAGCAATACGATAGTATATAAAGAATAATAATCCAGGGATCAATAGCAGAATAACTGAGGCAGAAGAACGGATAAGTGACCTGGAAGATAAAATAGTGGAAATAACTACTGCAGAGCAGAATAAAGAAAAAAGAAGGAAAAGACCTGAGGACAGTCTCAGAGACATCTGGAACAACATTAAATACACCAACATTCGAATTATAGAGGTTCCAGAAGAAGAGAAAAAGAAAGGGACTGAGAAAATATTTGAAGAGATTATAGCTGAAAACTTCCCCAATATGGGAAAGGAAATAGTTAATCAAGTCCTGGAAGCACAGAGAGTCCCATACAGGATAAATCCAAGGAGAAATATGCCAAGACACATATTAATCAAACTGTCAAAAATTAAATACAAAGAAAACATATTAAAAGCAGCAAGGGAAAAACAACAAATAACACACAAGGCAATCCCCATAAGGGTAACAGCTGATCTTTCAGCAGAAACTCTGCAAGCCAGAAGGGACTGGCAGGACATATTTAAAGTGATGAAGGAGAAAAACCTGAAACCAAGATTACTCTACCCAGCAAGGAAATCATTCAGCTTTGATGGAGAAATTAAAACCTTTACAGACAAGCAAAAGCTGAGAGAGTTCAGCACCACCAAACCAGCTTTACAACAACTGCTAAAGGAACTTCTCTAGGCAAGAAACACAAGACAAGGAAAAGACCTACAATAACGAATCCAAAACAATTAAGAAAATGGGAATAGGAACATACATACCAATACTTACCTTAAATGTAACTGGACTAAATGCTCCCACCAAAAGACACAGATTGGCTGAATGGATACAAAAACAACACCAATATATTTGCTGTCTACAAGACACCCACTTCACACCTAGAGACACATACAGACTGAAAGTAAGGGGATGGAAAAACATATTCCATGCAAATGGAAACCAAAAGGAAGCTGGAGAAGAAATTCTCATATCAGACAAAATAGACTTTCAAATAAAGACTATTAGAAGAGACAAAGAAGGACACTACATAATGATAATGGGATAGATCCAAGAAGAAGATATAACAATTGCAAATATTTATGCACCTAACACAGGAACACCT
>NW_020173385.1:76242-151395 GCF_003031525.2 Neophocaena asiaeorientalis asiaeorientalis
AGATGCAAGAGGGGAGAGATATGGGAACATATGTATATGCATAACCGATTCACTTTGTTATAAAGCAGAAACTAACACACCATTGTAAAGCAATTATAGTCCAATAAAGATGTAAAAAAAAAAAAAAAACTCAAGACCTGAGACCATAAAACTAGAAGGAAGCATGGGCAGCTTTGTTACATCATTCTTAGCAATATTCTTTTAGACCTGTCTCCTCAAGCAAGGGCAACAAAAATAAAAATAAACACATGGGACTACATCTAACTAAAAGGCTTTTGCACAGTGAGGGAAACAACAAAATGAAAAGGCCATCTAGTGAATGAGAGAAGATATCTGAAAACAATATACCTGATAAGGGATTAATATCCAAAATAAACAAAAAACTCATACAACTCAACATCAAAACTACAAACAACACAATTAAAGAATGGGCAGAGGACCTGAGAAGACATTTTTCCAAAGAAGACATACAGATTGCCAACAGACGCATGTAAAGATGCTCAACATCACTAATCATCAGAGAAATGCAATGCAACACCACAATGAGATATCACTTCACACCTGTCAGAATGGCTACTGTCAAAAAGACAACAAGTAAGTGTTGGCGAGGATGTGGAGAAAAAGGAACCCTCACACACTTTTGGTGGGAATGTAAATTGGTGAAGCCACTGTGGAAAATAATATGAAGGGTCCTCGAAAAATTAAAAATGCACTACCATACTATACATAAATTCCACTTCTCAGTATTTTTCCAAAAAAATACAGAACACTGATTTCAAAAGCTATATGCACCCCTATGTTTACCGCAGCATTATGTACAATAGCCAAGATGTGGAAGCAACCTAAATGCCTATCAACAGACAAATGGATAAAGAAGATGTGTAATATACATACAGTGGAGTATTACTCACTCATAAAAATGAATGAAATCTTGCCTTCTGCAACAACATGGATGGACCTAGAGGGTAGTATACTAAGTGGAATAAGTTAGACAGAGAAAGACAAATGCCATATGATTTCACCTATATGTGGAATCTAAAAAAAAATAAACTAATGAACAAACATAATAAAACAAAACAAAAGACTAATAGATACATGGAACAAACTGGTAGTTGACAGAGGAGAGTGGGGTGGGGGTATGAATGAAATAGGTGAGGGAAATTAAGAAGCAGAAACTTCCACTTATAAAATAAATAAGTCACAGAGATGTAATTAATGTATGGCATAGGGAATATAGTCAATAACATTGTGATAACTTTCTATGGTCACAGATGGCAACTAGACTTACTATGGTGATGATTTTGTAATGTGTAAAAATATCGAATCACCATGCTATATACCTGAAACAAATATAATATTGTAATTCAATTAAAAAAGAAAGGGAATTCTGATCCATGTTACAACATGGATAAACCTTAAAGACATTGTGCTAAGTGAAATAAGCTAGTCACAAAAAGACAAATACTGTGTAAGTTCATAATATGAAGTGCCTGGAATAGTCAAATTCATAGAGACAGAAAGTAGAATGGTGGTTGCCAGGGGCTGAGGCAATGAGGAATGGGAGTTACTATTTAATAGGTATAGACCTTCAGTTTTGGAAGATGCAAAGAGTTCTGGAAATGGATGGTGGTGATGGTTGCACAACAATGTGAATTTATTTAATACCACTGAACTGTATCCTTAAAATGGTTATAATGGTAAATTTTATGTTATATATATTTTACCACAATTAAAAATAATTTTCAAATTATTTTTCAGACTCTATTAAACATACCTCTTTCCTGACCTCATAAGGAGTATTGATAATCAGAAGGAAATTTTATAAACAGAGAAGAACTTGTCTAAAACAGTACATAGAAAGAAAGATAATAAGCCCATCTCAGCTGTGCACTTGGGACCTGAAAAGGGGAGAAAACAACTATGCAACTAAAGCTGGCTTTTCATGTGGAAGTGTTTATTTTTTGTCTAGTATTAATCTTCAAAGCATTTCTTCATTTATACAAGTTCCAGAAGCATTCTAAAGGTAGTCCAGATGTCAGATCAGGAATCAAAATACCTGGGCTCTATTTCCTCCTTGGCCAAGGCTCCCTACAATCATAAAGAGCTGTTGCAGTGACTCAACACCAGACAGGAAGCAAAAGGAGAGGAAAGACAAACAAGCCAAACAGCCTGTCATTAAATGTGAAATTATTCCTCTCCAACTTGTTTAAGCCCAGTGTGTAATAGACCTTGTTTACGTATTTCTTCTGGGGTTTCTAAATTACTTCTGCAACAACTGGGGCATAGTGAGAAGTTCAAACAGATGCCAGCTTTCTAGAGACAGAGGATGTCTGTATATTCAGGGAGAGATTTCCACACACAGCTCCACTAATGTACATTAGCCTTGCCCCATGACTTTCTCTATCAGAATAATGAACTTTGTTAATCAATGTGAAGTCCCTGGGGAATGTAATCAGATTCAAAGATTCAGGCTGTAGAGAAGAGATATACTCTCTATACCCACATCCACACGTCACTGTTAGCTTTATTTTCTTCCAAGCCAACACCATCTGCCTATAAAATTTATGCCATGGCCACCCATCCTTCCCCACACCCCAACCCAAGCCCCTTTGTTCAGCTTCAGCTCTGATGAAACAGACAAAAAAAAAGAGTCCTCCCTATTTGTTGTAATTTCAACAACTATTGAAATCCTAGATAAAACATTTGAACTGCCATATGGCACTCTCACTGCATTTTTAACCCACTCTCCTAATTTAGGTAGAAGCATATCACCAGCTGGTAAGAGGGAAGGAAGTCTTTACATTATACTGCACAATATGCTTGGAGCAAGAGGAAGGTGGGAAAGGGAAGGATTTGTGTTAAGAAACCAAGGCAGGAGACCAGGTCCCATATGGACAAGGCCACAAGGTTAATCCCTGGATAAGCCACTTAACTGTTCTGTGTCTCAATTTATCTGCTATAAAATAAGATCTCATTATTCAATTTAAATAAAATACTTAGCGAATACTGAGGGCCAGGCACTGTGTTAGGCACTTTGACCAGACCTAACTAGTATTCCCTTTCTCAGTGCCAGTAGAATCAAAGCAAAGATACAACATCACATTCAAGGACATGACAAATAACAATGCTAATCTTTCTCAAATGGTTATTATAGAAAAAGAGACCAAGACCAGGCACACTGATATTTTCTTTGTGAGTGAAACTGCTTTCATAAGCCAGCCTAGAAGGCTTTCTGATCAGTCCCTACTTTACTCTCATTAGAGTATCTGCAGAGCTGTATGACAGAAAGCAATGTGACGCATTCTTTGCTCTTCTCTTTGTAAAACGTATTCTTGAATTCTCAAGAAATCACCCACATTGAAACTCCAAACAAGTTGCTGACTACTACTGATAAAATTTATTTATGGCACAAGTATTGCCATAAATATGTTTTTTAACTGTAGAGCACAGAGAACGATACTCAGTATTTTGCAGTAACCTATAAGGGAAAAGAATCTGAAAAGGAATATATATATATGTATATATGTGTGTGTGTGTATACGTGTGTATGTATATATATATATATACATATATATATACATATATATAACCAAATTGCTGTGCTTTACCCCTGAAACTAACATGATATTGTAAATCAACTATACTTTAATAAAAAATATGTTTTTAAGAAAACTCTTAGATAACAGAGACTTATTAAAGGCATGTTACTTTTAAATATGTTATTTTATTAATACACTCAATGGCCAATGTTGGTATTACTGTCTCCAATTATAGTTGAGGAAACTGAGACTTTAAGAGGCTGGTAGCTTGCCAAATGTCACCCAACTAGTCAATGGCAGATATGGAATTCGAAACCAGGTCTGTATTCCTCCAATGACAACACTTATTCCCACAGCAGCAACCACTGTGCTAAGCCTCACCATACTGCCTTGCTGATGAGCTCTCCTTCCTAGACAGAGAATATGCTGAAAGCTAAACTCAGTAACATAGATAGCTTCAACCAAAACTATCTTTAACCCCTTAGTCCCAAGTGTCATGCAGGTTAGATTGAAAAAAAAAATAGGAGACTTAATTAAAGCTCTGGGGTCCAAATGTTATATTTTCCCTAACTAGTTTCTAGTGCTCCCAAACGACAGACATTAATGATGAAAAACATCCCCAAGGCAACAATCTAATTCCATTCTTTCTCTAGTTCTTACCTATCTTGGCTGGTTTAGATGGCTGGAAAACAAAGCAGTTGACTCCATGAACTCCCAGACCCCCTCTAACACTATAGTTCTTATTCTCTTTGCCCTACTTATATAGGAGAACCTTTATAGTTTTTAAAACTATAAAACTAGGTTTTAGATGCCAAGTTAATCCATTTTAGTAAAAGTACCACCAATAACATGAAATTGCATCTAACAACTGCCACATTTTAAAAATTCCTTTTAAATCATACCAAAATAATCATAGTAAAATACCAGAATCATACCAGTCAATCACAAGGAATAAATAAGAACCAGGAAAGCTGAGAGGTACTCCTGTTCATAACATTTCATTTCTTTAGACCTCAGTGAAATATCTGACCAGTTGGAGAAAGTCTGACTGGACAACATGGCCTGTTGTGACTTTTGTGGTTCCTGTCCTATGGCCTTCACCACTTGGTATATTACATCATTATTAACTATAAAGGGAAATGCTGGTCTGGCCCCTTTAATGAACCAGAAGTTCCCAAATCTGGCAGAGAGAAAGAGATTCCTGTTACCTAATTTATCTCTTATGATAAATAATACGTCAAAAACCATGGGTTTCCCTTCCAGCAGAGCCATACATTACTTATGTATTACTTAGTTGTACCATATACCTTAGGGCTTAATATACTAATTCAAAATCAACAAATGCTTATAAACTATTCAGGGGCTTTGTAAAAAATCCCAATGACTGTCTATAATGGGAAAGAAACAGGGGTTCATGACCAAATATCAAAAGACAATCAAAAAGGGCAAACTGTTTCTGCACTGGAAAAGCAGTGTGTTTCTGACTGGCCACTGGGGAAAGCACAACCCCTGGATGATAACTTCTTGATATGAGAGCTGAGATTGTGTCAGGCCCTGGGGTAGGTACTAGGGATGCAACACTGGTAATGGAGACTTTGCCCATTCAAACAGGAAAACACCTAGTAGCACCATATGGATTCTAAAATCTTCATTATGTATGAGGAAGTAGGCTATTTCCAAAACCATTTCCTTGCATACCTCTCTACACACACTCAGCTGAAGCTGGACAACAAGAAGGTCCAAGGAACACTCACGGAACTCAATGCCCTGCTGTACTCAACAACAGCCAATTAATGAACAGCCTAGTTTAGTCTTTAAGGGCTATACTCGCCCTCAACTCCTCCATTTTAGGGCAAAAGCAGCTGTAGACAGTATATAAACAAGTAGGTGTGGCTAGGTGCCAATAAAATGTTATTTACAAAAACAGACATTACTTACAGAAACAGGTGGTGGGCAGGATTTGGCCCATGAGCCCTAGTATGCTGATCCCTGCTTTAGTTCATATAAAGCAAGGAGACCGCTTTGAGAAATCAAGTTACTATTCCTTTTTCCCTCACCCTTCTTCTCAGGACTCCTGAGAAGGAACAAAGAGCAAAGGTGCAAGGCTAGAAAGTTTCCTTCAATCAGTTATTCTCAAAATTAGAGGCTACAAAACACTTCAAAGTAAACAAGACCTGTGAATATCCATTCTACTTACTTGTACTTGTCACCATTAGAAAATAAAAATCTTCACTCGTCTAGTGGAGAGACCAGAGATACCTTCTCTGGTGTGCCAGGGGGATGACACATGGTTTTTATTAAACATCATGCTATTAAATTCCTGCCTGGTGCAGAAACCCAGACAGCATCCCATAAAAAACATCAAAGCCACAATTGGCCAGCAGCCTTCAGAACACCTAGAAGCTCCTGGAGGGCCAAACTTTGGGAAAGTCAGTCTTGAAAGGGGCTACTAACTCCTTGAGGGTGAGACCACTACAAAAAGAAAAGAATTCTCCCTAGAGAGACTTGCCAAGCAAGTGCCTCCTTACCCAGTGGTTGGTTTAAGGCTTCAATCAGCCAGATCCTGCTGGACTAGTTAGACCTGACAAAACAACAGCAATAGCTTTGGTAATAATGCCAGATATGGACTAGGGCAAAACTGCCTGCTGTAAAGGAAATCTATATAATGGGCTCTGCCTAAGAAACATGACATCTCCATACTAGCAGGGGAGCAGAAGCTGATTAAAGGCACGGGGTAAGAGAAAGGCAAAAGGATTGGTCCTAAATATCGCCATGGCACACCAATATTTATGAGCTCCTTTGAATGGGGGCTGCCTAACACATGGCATGAGGGGGTCCGTAAGAATTTAAATCACAATTTGGAGAATGGCAGGTGAGTCATCAGAGCAAGGACAGGTGACCAGGCAAAAACACAAGGCACATTAAGGCAAAAGGTCTCTTGAGAGGGAGGGAGAAGGAGATGGCAACTGGCAACAGGCAACACTGAGGGTTTTACAGAGAGTGAGCTGCATATGAGATGGTGTTAGGAGGAAAGGCTCAAGGAGCAGAAGAGGGCTGAGTGCAAAGCCAGGTCAGAGCTGAGACAGACATCGGGAAGAATCAGGTAACTACCACAGGAAGGGACCATACAGGAAAGCCCAGAGGCACAGACTTCCCATACTCACCCTGCAAGGCATAAGCACTGACCCCCTTCAACAGAGCATACATCAGAATACAGTAGAAAATTTGCTGCCCTTAGGAGCCAGAAGATCTGGGTTTTGACCCCTATTTGCCACACACTGCTGAGTAACTCTGAGCAACTTCTGATTTTCAATTTCCTCATCTGTAAAACTGTGAAACCATTACTGCCCTTTGTTACTTCACCTACATAAGAGGAACACTAATAGTACCCTGCCTGATTGGCTCATAGGGTTGTTGTTAAAGATCAAATTGAGATCGTAGGTCAAACTGTTTGGTGAACTGAAAAATACTAAGAAAGATGTTATACTTTCATTATTTTTATGAAGCAGTATTATGTATGGCATCAGTTCAAACACATAACTCCATCTAAGAATGAAACTGGTTTTAAACAAGATGTGTATTAGCCCCAAAATTCAACATTCACGGATAACTTGGGCTAAATAATGTCTGTACCACCTATGAAACTTTCAGAATCAAAAACCGAGCAGCCTATTAAAATATGTCCCTACTTTTCTTCCTTGTTAACTAATTTACAATTTTTAGGTTTATTTTCCATCCTAAAGATGTAATTAAAAAGGCCCAGGGTCACACTCTCCCTCATCACAATATGAAGCTTCCCTAATTCCTTTTAACCACCTCCGTTGGCTTCAGAGAATTCTGCTTTTAAGCTTCTACCTTGGTCTAGAGAGTCTTCCCCACAGAAGCTCACAGAATAGCCCAAGATGGATGACGCCAGAAACTCTACCACAAGCTCTGGTGTATCGGTCCTGTTAGCTACCCACTCCTCTACTGCTATTCTCCAGCTTTCACACCTTTCCTAATGGCCACTTCCTGTGGAGATGCGTACTAATGGCTGTTCCCATTTCTCTACAGAAGGCCCCATATCTCTTCTTCATTAACTCTACTTTCTGAACTACCTGTTGCTCTGAACAGCACTTATATTCTCTTTCATCATTAAAGGAAATAAAATCAAAGTGGAACAGTGGAAATATTCAGAAAATCTAAGTCTTAGCTCTACTATTGACTAGTAGCATGAAAGTTCTTAAACTCTGTAAGCCTTAGTTTCCTCATCTATAAAATAGAGATAACACTTTTCTTCCCAGATTAAGTTATATAATGTATGTGAAAGTGCCTTGTATATTATAAAGTGCTCTGTAAATATTAGCTTATGCCCATATCTATGTCTATGCCCACATCCAGGTAATTGGTCAACCTGAGTGAGATCACGTTCACAAATCCCAGCCTTGCTGTTGCCCAGCACAAACATTATCAAACCTAAATCCCAACTCAATTTGTATTAGAGTTGTTTCTTCCTCATTCATAATTTCATTCTCTAAATTCCACATATCTAGGGGTAAGTGTTCTATTATAGAAGGTCTGTCTCTTGAGCTTCTATTTCATCAAGTTCCTACTAGGCAAGAGCCAACCAGAAAAAGTACAGCAGTGACTTCAGATTTCCTGACCTTCCCCTACTCCATTCCTGCAGGTCTGTGAAATGCTTGGCTGCCTTCAGACCAACACTGGAGGTGCATTCTTGGCCAGAGGCAGTGAAGAGAAAACAATTCTTTTCTTTCACAAGCTGAAAGTGATTCTGAAAAAAATCACTGGCTCAGCAAAAAGAGATTGGTGAAGGGTAGAGACTGTTTTCGTAAGGCACAGTGACATTGCACAGAGCCCAAGAGTGGGATTGATTACTGGGTTCCCGTACTGACTCTGTGATTAACTGTCTCAGTGACCTTGGACAAGGAACACGCCCTCTTAGGTTTGTTTCCTCATCTGAAATATGGAAGAGTTAAACAAAATGTTCTCTTAAGTCCCTTAGAACTCTATGAGTCCATTCCCAGCAAGATACTGCCCATTAATCAAAAAGAAAAGGGAACAGTTAAACAGCATCTGCTTTTCACAAAGGAAACGCAAACAAAATGCCAAGAAACCCCAGCTTTCCCTCCCCTTTAATTCTGCTGGTGCAGCTATACACTCCCTGGCTGAGATGTTACCCAGTTAGCACACTGGTACCCCTTCCAAAAACCCTGAAACACTGGGCTTGGATTCTAGAAGACAAATCACTCCAGATAAACCAAATATGGAAAGATATCAATATTTCCCATGTTAAGAAAAAGAGAAATTCAGCATGGTGATAATGGTGACAGAGACAGTCTCTTCAGAACTCTGTTTCCAGGTTTTTTTTTTTTCCTGCTTTAAGCAAAAGTTGTAAGGGGCAGCTATAAAACACCTCGCTGGCTTGTTACCCACCCTCCGCCCCCCACCTAATGAATTCAGGATGGATGAATTCAGGATTAGTCTCCATCTGTCAACTGCCACATGCATAATACATACTTTTCCAATCACAGGGAAAGGCTTTTCCACGAGAGCCTGGCGCTGGAGAATTGGAAGCTGAAATGTGGCCCTCCTGCTTCTGGGGAAGTCCTTAATGAAAACCTCTTGCAAATAACTGCCTTGAAGTTCCTAATATGGTACTATAGTGCTGGGCCTACTGCTTGCCACTAGTGAGAAATTCCATGGTGCCTAGGGATAAAAATAATATGGAGGGAGGACTCTGTCACCCTTTAGTGACGCCACCTATTTCCCAATATACACTATCCGCTACATGAAAAGCAGCTGCATCTGCCGTAAGAAGTCAACAGGTGAGCAGAGAAGAGCGTAGGCCTCTGGAACTGCCCAACCAGCTGGTGTAGGTTCTTGGAGCAGGAAACAAAGAGGACAGGTGGCACACCACCAAGATGTAATATACTGTCATTCTTCTGTGACAAAAATAAAACATAACCAGGCCCTAATTAAAATGGGGCTAGATTGCTCAACACGGAAACCACCTGATCCCAGCCATGATAATGGAGGAAAGAGAATGAAAGGAAACTTTCCACTAGCACAGTTCTTCACTGCCAACTGGGTCACTTCAAACAAAAGAACCCCCAGCCCCAATAAAGAACATCCACACGGTTTTAATGCAAGGTACCTGCTTCAGAGTACAGTGCAGAAAGAGCCTTGGAATGGGAAACCAGAAAATCTGATTCTGGTCCCAATTCAGGCTCTGGCTCTAGATCTCTGGAAGAGTCAGTTCTCTCTCTTGGCTTCCTTTCCCTGGATAAAAACTCAACAGAGTGGATGTGAAGCTTTCTAAACAAATTCCCAGTTCTGTTGTTCTATAAGGAAGAGCCAAAGGAAGGTATCAGTACATAAACCAAGCACCTCTGTTTCTCCAAGCACAATCATACCATAAAATTCACTTATTAAAGTGTACAATTAAGTGGTTTTTAGTATACTCACAGAGTTGTGCAACTAACATCACAATCTAATGTTAGAAAAATTTTACAACCCCAAAAAGAAATCCTTTGCCCATTAGTAGTCACAACATGCCCTGATCCTCTCCCCCCGCCTTAGACAATCACTAACCTGACATACCTAGTTTGTTTAGTGTTTTTAGCATAATAAAGTAGTGGACTTTTTAAAATATCTGCATCTATTGATATAATAATGCTTTTTCCCTTATTCTAGTTATTTGGTATATTATACTATTACACTGACAGATTTTTAGATGTTAAACTAACTTTGCATTCCTGGAATAAATTCCACTTGGTTATGGTGTATAACTCTTTTTATATGTTGCTGGATTTGGTTTTGCTAGTATTTTGTTGAGGATTTTTGCATCTACATTCTTAAGGGAATTTGGTCAAGAGTTTACTTGTGATATCTTTGATTTTAGTATCAGGATACTACTGGCCTCAGAAAATGTGTTAAGAAGTGTCCTCTTCTAACTTTTGGAAGTTTGAGAAGGACGAGTATTACTTTTTCTTTAAAGGTTGGAAGAATTCACCAGTGAAGCCATCTAGGCCTGGGCTTTTCTTTGTGGGTAGTATTTTGATTACTAATTCAATGCCTTTATTTGTTATAGGTCTACACAGACTTTCCATTTATTGTGGAGTCAATTTTGGTAGTTTGTGTCTTCCTAGATATTTGTCCATTCCATCTAAATTATATAATTTATCAGCATACAGTTTTCATAGCATTCCCATTTATTCATTTTTTATTTTTGTAAGTTTGGTAGTAGTGTCTCCTCCTTCATTCATACTTTTAATATTTTGAGTCTTTTCTCTCTTGTCTTTGTCAGTCTAGCTAATGGTTTCTCAATGTTATTTTTAAAAAGCAAATCTTGATTTTTTTTTTAATTTTCTCTATTTTAAATAGAGAAAATAGATGTTCCTATTCTTTATTTCATTTAGTTCTACTCTAACTTTATCATTTTTTTCCTTCTATTTGCTTTGGGATTCATTTGTTCTTTTTCTAGTTTCTTAATGTGGATGGTCAGTTTATTGAATTATGATCTTCTTTTCTAACGTAGGTGTTTAAAGCTATAAATTTTCCCCTAAGCACTGCTTTTGCTGCATCCCATCAGTTTTGGCATGTTGTGTGTTCATTTTTATTCATTCCAAAGTATTTTCTAATTTCCCTTGTGATTTCTTCTTTGACCCACTGGTTACTTAGGAGTGTGATATTTAATTTCCACATATTTATGAACTGCCTAAATATCCTTCTGCTATTGATTTGTAATTTCATCCCACTGTGGCTACAGAACATAATTTGTATAAATAAATATATTCAGGCAAGTTTTGTGGCCTATCAGAGGGTCTGTCTTGGAAAATGTTCCATGTGCACTTAAGAATTGTATTCTGCTGTTGTGTGGAGTGTTCCACAGATGTCTGTAGAAGATCTACTTGGTTTACAGTGTTGCTCAACTCCTCTATTTACTCACTGAGCTCTGTCTAGTAGTTCTACCCATTATTGAAAGCACAGTATTGAAGTCTCCAACTATTACTGCTACATTACCTATTTCTCCCTTCAATTCTGTCCACTTTTGCTTCATGTATTTTGGGGCACTGTTGTTAGGTGCATATGTTTATAACTTGATATCTTGCTGATATATTGACAGTTTTACCATTATACAATGTTTTTGTTTGAATGTCATAAAAATTTTGTCTTAAAATATATTCTGATGTTTATATAGCCATCCTAAGTCTCTTTGGTTACTATTTGCCTGGTATATTTTTCTATCCTTTTACTTTCAACCTATTTGTGTCTCTGAACACAAAATGTGGCTCTTAAAAGACAGCATACATTTCAATCAATTAATCCATTTTTGATCAATTTATCCACTTTGCCAATCTCTGCCTTTCTACTGAAGTGTCTATTCCATTTACATTTACTATTACTGATAAGATAGGATTTATGTCTGCCATTTACTTTGTTTTCTAGCTGTCATCTTTTCCCTCTATTTTTCCATTACTACCTTTTGTGTTAAATAGATATTGTCTAATGTACTATTTTGATTCTTGTGTTATTTCTTTCACTATATATTTTTTAGTTATTTTCTTAGTGGCTGACCTCAAGATTAAAATTACAATATGGCTCAGATTAATTTTAACTTAACTTAGAAAGCATACAGAAACATTGTTACCATATAATTGCTTCCTCCACAACCTTTGTACAGTATTGCATGCATATTTCATTTTTATATATCATAAGATCAACAGTTTTATAACTATTATACAACACAGCTGTCATTTAAACCAAATAGAGAAGAAATGAGTTACTGAAAAACAGACAGTTACAGTGCCTTTCATATATACCTATGTAGTTACATTTACTGGTGCAGATTTAAATTACCATACATCATTCTTTCATTTCATCCTGAAGGACTCTCATTAGTATTTCCTGTAAGGCAGTTCTGCTAGTGACCAATTCTCAGTGGTTTTTTATTTTTGTTTTTTGTTTGTTTATTAATTAATTTATTTATTTGTGCTGTGTTGGGTTTTCATTTCTGTGCGAGGGCTTTCTCTATTTGTGGCAAACGGGGGCCACTCTTCATCGCGGTGCGCGGGCCTCTCACTATAGCGGCCTCTCTTGTTGCAGAGCACAGGCTCCAGACGCGCAGGCTCAGTAGTTGTGGCTCACAGGCCTGGTTGCTTCGCGGCCTGTGGGATCCTCCCAGACCAGGGCTCGAACCCGTGTCCCCTGCATTAGCAGGCAGATTCTCAACCACTGCGCCACCAGGGAAGCCCCAATTCTCAGTTTTGTTTTGTTTTGTTTTAATTCTGAGAATGTCTTAATTCTCCCTTTTTTAAAAAATATTTATTTATTTACTTATTTGGCTGTGCCAGGTCTTAGTTGCAGCATGCGGGATCTTTTGTAGTTGTGACATGTGGGATCTCTAGTTGCAGCATGTGGGATCTTTTCCGTTGTGGTATGCAGGAACTTTTAGTTGCCGCATGCGGGATCTTCAGTTGCAGCGTGCGGAATCTTTAGTTGCAGCATGCAGGCTCTTAGCTGTGGGCATGCGGGATCTAGTTCCCTGACCAGGGATCGAACCCAGGCCCCCTGCATTGGGAGCATGGAGTCTTAACCGCTGAACCACCAGGGAAGCCCCTCCCTTGTTTTAAAAGAATGGTTTTGATGAATAAAGAGTTCTTGATTGACATTATTTTTCTTTCAGCACTTTGAATATGTCAGTCCACTGCCTTCCAGTCTCCATGGTTTCTGATGGGAAATCAGCTCTTAATCCTATTGAGGGTTCTGTTCACCTGATGAGTTGTTTTTCTCTTCCTTCTTTCAAGATTCTCTCTTTGTCTTTGGTTTTCATCAGTTTGACTATAATGTATCTACGTATGGATCTTCTTCAGTTTATCCTACTTGGAGTTTTTTGAGCTTCTTGGATCTGGAGATTAGTGTTGCACATCAAATTGGGGGAGTTTTGACCATTATTTCTTCAAATACTCTATCTGCTTTTTTCTATCTTTCTTCTCCTTCTGGGACTCTCATTACGCATATGTTGATACACTTGATGGTGTCACACAATTTCTGGGATTCTGTTCATTTTTTTCTTTCTTTTGCTTAGATTGGATAATCCCAGACTGGATTATCTTCAAGTTCTATGACTCTTCTGCTAGCTCAAAACTGCTGTTGAACCTCTCTAATGGATTTTTCATTTTAGTTATTTTACTTTTCAACTCTAGAATTTCTATCTGGCTCTTCTTTATAATTTTTATCTCTTTATATGGTCTCTTTGGTGAAGCACTGTTCTCAGGCTTTCCTTGTCTCTTTGGTGAAATATTGTTCTCAGGCTTTCCTTTAAATCTTTAGACATGGTTTCCTTTAGTTCTTTGAATATATTTATATTAGCTGATTTAATTTTTTGTCTAAATTCCAACATTTCGGCTCCATCAGGGACAGTTTCTACTGACAGCTTTTTTCTTGTGTATGAACCATACTTTTCTGTTTCTTGGCATATCTAATCATTTTTTGTAGAATATGGGACATTTTAGACAATGAAATGTGGTACTTCTGGAAATCAGATTCCCCCGGGTTCTGTTGTTATTGTTGTTTTTGTCATTGTTTTAGTTGCTGTTTGTTTGTTTATCATATTTCTTGGACAAATTCTGTAATGTCTGTATTCCTTGTAGTGTGTGGCCCCTAAAGTCTCTGCTTGGTTAGTTTAGTAGCCAGCTGGTAACTGTTCAGAGATCTCCTTAAATGTCTTGAACCATTAAGTCTTCCACTTTTTTCTGAGGGGTTCTGTGTGCATGTTGGGTCATTTCTTCAACACTCAGCCAAGCAGTTTATAACTCTGCCTCAAGTTCAGCCATAGGAGAGAAATTGGGGCCCTCTCAGGTATTTTCTAGGCACATGCACAGCCCTGGGCATGCACATGGCCTTCTAGATCTGCTGGAATATGTCAGAGCTTTTCAAAGCCCCCAGTAGACATCTCATTTTCCTTTTATGCTTTTGGCCAGGATTTTACTTGCCCTGACTGGTGTCAGTTAGTCTAAGTCACCTGTGATGTTAAACACCTCGGGGTTAGAACTTTTCCGACTGAGCTAACTCTAAATCAGATGAAGTAATGAGAAGCTGTGTGAATAGGACTTTTCTAGGTAGCTTTGAGACAGGTTAGATAGTGACAAGACTATAGGTCTGTGAGTCTTTGAGGAACTACAAACCCATTCTTCTCCCTCAGATGCTAAAGGTTACTGGTTTCCACAGCTACTATGGTTATGGGGCTGTAGGTTTTCAAGGCTACCACAAAGCTCTGGAGAAGGGAATGGGAGGCAGGGTAAGTTAAAATGCCACAAAACCTGCTGTTACAAAGGTTCAACATGTTTCCATCAATAAACATTCTTCAGATTGTTGCAAGCCTTTTGGTTAATTTACGGAGTTCTGAGAAAGTTGATTTTGACAATTTTTGCCAGTTTCCTTTTTGCTTTTATGGAGGAGCTGATTTTATGAGGTCTTTAATTTACCATTCGCTCCAAGTACTATCCTAAAGAACTCTTGCCCCAGTGTGGCTGAGAATTTGCCCACAATGAACACATTCCTGTGGAAGCAGAAGTTGAAAAAAGCACCAGGAAAATTCTTTTTCAAAGGTAAGCAAAAAGTTGCCAGTTGTTGCCTCTAGTGTGAAGAACTGGGGAACTGGGACACAGGAGGAGGACCTTTTGAATTTTGTACCATGTTCATGCATTACTTACTCAAAAAACATTTTTAATATACTTATAAAAGAAGAAGGAGGGGAGTTCCCTGGTGGCCTAGTGGTTAGATTCTGGGCTTTCACTGCTGTGGCCTGGGTTCAGTCCCAGGTTGGGGAACTGAGATCCCCACAAGCCGCACAGCACAGCCAAAGACCCCAGGAGATATACTACACCCTATTTCTGACAAACTCTCCATTCACTTAAAGAATCTTGCTCATTATCAGGGCCATTAACTACCACAGTAGTAAAACAGATAGCTTTGACTTAGGAACTCTTCCTTCTCAGTTTTTTTTTTTCTCCTATGGACAGTTGCATCTCCACAGTCTAGCTCATTTTTCCCCCCACAAAGACCCACTTTATAACATGTGATAGAATATATATCATATCCTGAACTTCTTCATAGCTCTTCTCACAACTGTAATTCAATTATTTAAGTGAGTAATCAGATGTTTAAAGTACGCTCCAAGAGGGCAGAGCCCATATAAGCCTTATTCGCCATTATATCTCCAGTTGTCCAGTTGTCTGACACATAGTGGGTGCTTCGTAAATCCTTGTTGAATTAAAATTAATTATTTTTACACCATGTAAGGCTTTAGCACTTGATACAAGCCCAATAATGTATCATGAGGGCCCTCCACCCCACTAGAAAAAGAATCAGCTCAAGATTTCCAGGATACTCTCCTGGAAAAGCATGTATCTTTCCAGATCATCGTGGGTTTTTAGGAAATTTCTATAGTTACTGATTAGAGAAGCAGGTGCCAGATTAAACAGAAGTTTTGGGTTATGCTTTTAAAAACTGACGCTATAAAAATGAAGCTGAAAAGTAATTTTCCTTCATAACTCTTAACTCTGAAAAACTTTTCTTAATAAGAAGATCAAGCCATAATCTTCCCTACCCTACCCCTATACCATTCACCATCCATAAAAAAAAAAAAAGAAAAAACCTACCAGCTTCTTGTAAGTGGTCACACTGAAAGGCTGGCTTGGTTCACTTTTCCACCCTAGTCCCCACAGCACTCCAGTCCATCTACTCTGGAATCTGGTCTTCTGAGGACCTTCTATGAATATGGTAATATTGCCTCCACCAAATTCCATTTGACACTGCTTCATATCTACTAACAGCAGTACCCTACGACATACTCATTACATTGATCTGAGCGACTCTACAGAATATCTAAAATACAGTCTTCCCTCATTATGTGTGGGGAATTGGTTCCAGGACCCCTGTGGACACCAAAATCCACAAATATTCAAGTCCCTTATATAAAATGGTGTAGTATTTGCATATAACCTACCCACATCCTCCTATTACTTATAATACCTAATATAATGTAAATGCTATGTAAACAGTTGCTAGCATGTGGTAAATCAAGTTTTGCTTTGGGAACTTTCTGGAATTTTCGATCCCCCATTGGTTAAATCCAGAGATGCAGAACCTGCAGGTACAGAGAGCCGATTGCAACTCCATGTCCTCCAAGTCACTGATTAACTATCACCAGGATAATGACAGGATATCTGCTGACTGAGAATGTATATTACATCACCAACTCCTCCCTGCACACCATAGCACTACACTCAGTCCAAAGGGATTAAAAGCTTTGGTCTCCCTCACTATAGAGCTATTCAGGACAGAACTGAAGGGCACCAGGTTGGCACCTCTCAAGAAGCATTCACCAAGCAGATAATAAAATAGGCTAGCATGATTCAAGTCATCTACTCACACTGGACATATCAGTTGGATTTCCCCTTTGCCCACTCTCCCAGAGTAAAGATGAACTGGCTCCAAAGTTTACGATGGAATCAATTTAGGTTGCTTGACTATTTGTGCAAGACAGTGGCAGCCCAGAAAACAGAATGAGAAAGCCAGGAGGAACCCTAAAGCTCACTGACCAAAATTCTAATTTTAGAAATGGGAAAACTTAGGTTTGCAAAACTAAAGACTTACTCAGAGTCATACAGCTAGGAAGTGGCACAGTTGCAACTAGTACCCAGGTTCCCTGTGTGCAAAGCTAGAGATGGCTCCACTAAGTATATTCAATATCAAATTTGCCTCAAAGATGGAATTGACCCATCCTTTCAGAAAAGCAATTACTTACCAAATAGATTCCCCAGTTGCCAAAGCAAGAGCTGAAAAGGTACCCTAAAAAGTAACCTTAACATAAACATCTAAAACTCTTGTCTTTAAAAGTATAGAATGTAAGAAAGTGACATTTTTGCATTCTTTTAAGATATAAGTTTTCATTAGTCCAAGACAGCTTGTGTATTTGTGGTTGTGCATGTGTATGTGTGGGCTTAATGATAAAATTCCTTTTTTCTGACATCTGTTTTATACACATAAACATACATACATATAAAGCATGTTATCCTTGGTTTTTGAAAGGCTATTTTAAAATTTTGTTTTAATTTTTATATTTAATTAATACTGCCAACATACTAATATAATATAAAAATTTATGTAGGTATAAATTAAGATCCTATAATGAGGTTACTCATTCCTTTCCCAAATGGTTAAACTACAATATGCAGAAAAAAATCATGGAGTGTTAGATCTGAAAGTGGGCTTATAGATCCCCTACCCACCCTCACCTTTGGGCCCCTCACCAAGGGCCCCAGCAAATGACTTACCAAGGTCACAGACCCCATTAGTAGCAGAACCATCACCATACCCATCATGTCTAGGTTTTTTTTCCCACTACACCATCATTCTGCCTCTGTTCATTTGCAGCATCTAGTGTGCTTCCCCAGAGAAATCTCTGTCTGGAGACTATCACCTTCCATTTTCCTAGCCCATTAGAATCCAAGACTCCTAGACTGTTAGAAGTAGATCATCTAGCTCAGGAGTTGCAACCTGATTGAATCCAGGCTGTAAACATATTTCATTTAGCTATCACATTTTTAAAGAAAGCGAAGGCTTTTTTACATGGGATGAGGCTGCTATATTTTACCCCAATCACTCCAGCCCTATTAACCCACTTCCAATAGCTTCATGCTTTTCTGTTTTCTCCTTGGCCACTGACAGCATTTGGGCCTGCAAACCCTGAATGCAGAACAGGTATAAGTAGCAGCACACCAAAGTAAAATTAGTTGATGGAAAATGTGAAATATGGCATTATGTTTTAGCAATAACTATATTCACTGCCTTACCAATAAAAAAATCCATTTAGGTTAACTACTCATATCAGAGGTCTGCAAACTACAACCAATGAATCAAACCCAGCCCACGGCCATTTCTGTATGCCACCGCCCCAGGTGAGCTGAGAATGGTTTTTATATTTATAAACAGTTGAAAAATTCAAAGGAAGAACAATATTTTTGTGACGTGAAAACTATGTGAAATTCACTTTTCAATGTCAATAAATAAAGTTTTATTAGAACACAGCCACTCTTATTTCATGTACATATTACCTATGGCTGCTTTCTCACAACAATGGCAGTTAAATAATTGCCACAGAGACTGAATGGCCCTCAAAGTCTAAAATATTGCCCTTTACAGAAGACGTCTGCTGACCCCTGAGCTATATCAAAGAAAATTTAAAGGTCGTAATAAACTGCGAAAAAGTCACAAATATTTGTTTAGAATTGGAACATCTTACACATCACTCTCAGATGAATCTTCCTAAAACACAGCTCAGACCATGTCTCTCTCCTACCAAAAATGTTTTGAATACTCCCTGCCTATAAAGAAAAGTCTGAAGTACTTAACAGGTCCTGCACAGTCAAGACCTCAACCTTCCATTCCAACCTTATCTCCCAAACTTCTCTTCCTGCACCATATATTCCAGATGACTTGAATTATTTGCTATCCTTTTACATTCTCTATGTCATTCCTACTACATGAAATGCACTGTCCTGAATACAGTGCAATGCAGTAAAATAAGCAGGGCTTTTAGAGTCAGGTCTGAGCTCTAATTCACTCTTGCCCTTATCAGTTGAGAAAGTTACTTAACGCCTCTGAACTTCAGTTTTTTCATATATAAAGTGGGAATAATAATCCTTGCCTCTTACAAGATTTTAATTCCTGGCATATAGGAACAACTAAACAAGTGATAAGTGTTATTAGTTCTGTCCAATTACAATGCTACTTCCTCCTTTGCTTTTCCTTGTCCTTCCACAGGTAAATGACCTCTCCCTCTAATGTTGCATACCATGGTGTCCACCTGTCTCACTCTATGGCTCTGATCCATATCTACTCCCTTATATGAAGATGATCTCTACATATACCTTACCTCCCCTACTAGTCTGGGACCTCCTTGAGGGGAGGATCCCATCTGTGACTTACTCTGTCACATCTGTGACAGCCCTGAGAACAACGGCTTGAATTTAGTATGTGCACGAGTATTTACGGAATGAATGATATGTGTTCACTGAACTATATAACATTTATTAGGTGTATCATGTTGTCTTGGGATATAAGCAGAGGCTATATCACTTGTTCTAAATAATACCTAGCCTAAGTGCGTAGAAAATATTCAAACAACACTAGGGACCAAAGCTGCCTATATAAAAACAAAGAACAAACAGAAAAGTGTGCAGTATATTCACCTTTAAGAGTGCCAGTGTTTTTATTTTTCACTGGCTTAAGTTATAATCACCATTTTGTACTCCAACAATTATGAATAGATCACATTTAAGGGGGGGAGGGAATGAATCACTTTCCCAAGGAAGACATATTGAACATTCATAACATCAATTACCTCTGAGCACAAATCTATCTAAGAAAATGTGAATATCCAAACAGGACCTATATTTATAAATTAATCATCATACACAGTCGTGACTAAAACCTTATCTAGAGCTCTGTACAAAATCAGACACAAGCACGAAATCAAGTTCCAACTAGCTTAACAACTTTAACAAAAACTGCAGCTGGTTTTTGTGGCATGATGCACTAGGTTTCACTGGTTCCTAGAAACACTAGCCAGTTGATTTGATGGTCAATTTAATAAGTTAAATAAAAAGGTGCCAATAATTCTTCTTTACTTTTAATGCCAGATTCCAAATGACAAAATGAATCCACACACATGTATACAAAATTAATTGCTGAGACACACCAATGTAGGGAATGACATTTTCCGACAAGATGGCAGCAAAAAATATGTTTCCAATTACTTCTGCTTATGTATTTTCCTTTAGAAATCTACCGAAAAGTACACATTCACCAGCAGATATATTATTAACCTGAAGATGTATTATCAACAACTTACAATATTTAGCCGTTTCCATTTACAAAATACTTTCATAATCCATTAACTCCTTTGAGCCTCAAAGCAACTCTGTGAGGTGCGTATAATTACCCCCATTTTATATATGAAGTAAATGATTTGTGCCTTCTTATCCCAAAATGGTGAAGCCAAGATTGTAGCCCAGGTCTTCTAAATCCACTTCCAGTGTTCTCTCTTCCTTTTTCCTCCACACAAAGCAAGAGTATACCTTTGTTTTGCGTCTACCTCACTCTCAAAAAGTCACCCAGCTAGCCCAGTGTGAGGAAACAGAGTGGGAGTATAAACATTACTGTGGTCAAGACAGTGGGAAACATCCCACCTTTGCCTCTAGCTAATCACATTTTTAGAATCATGCAACTTAAAGGAAAGAAATGGAGTGTGGGTTAGCTGCTGGGTTTTATTTCCTAACTGTCCTATTTTTGGCTTTCTATGTATACTCAGAAAGGGAAAACCACCATAAATATCAAGAAGCCCCCTGAACCAAAATAACTCTTGGATCTTTTGCCCATATGCAAAGGTTTAAGCCTGCATAACTGTTGACTCTTACCACATTTAATCTCAGAAAAGGAAAGAATAAAAACCGCAACTTGCCCCTCACTTAGAAAACTTTTGCCCTTCCTCAAACATTTTACTGAACTGTTTATTTTCTCTTAAGAATCTTAATCTCTCTGATACCCCTCAGCTGATCATTTTTTAGCACAAACACTTTCAGCTTACCCTAAACTTCACAAAGCCAGTCCCTTCCAGGGGCTTAGATGAGCTTCATTTGACTATGAATACTGCACCAAGCAGTTTCCTGAAACAAGTAAATAAAAAGAAAATCCAAACATTCCCCCTTTTCCTTTCAGGAACCCCTACCTTTCTAAGTACTTTTGTGGCACAACCTGCATATCTTTAACCTCTCAATGAACTCTATTAAGTGGCAACACACCCTAAAGCCTGGCCTAAAGTTTCTAAGGATCAGCATTTCAAATACCCCATCTTTAAGGTGCTGCGAAGAGTTAACTCTTTTTCAGACTGCAATAGGACAAACCATTATATGATCGAATTCAGTCAAACAACCAGCAGGAACTTGGAAAACTTCTATTCTGACCAAAGTGGGCAGACAACATATGCAGGGAAAGCACAGACTCCAAGGGGCAAATCAGGAGAGCTGCACAACAAATACCCCTGCGCTGCGGCTCCCAAGCCTTTCTCCCTGCTCTTGGTTGGCTGCATTTGCCTTAAGGTCCCCACGCTGGACCAGACACAGTATTTGTGGGATAAATCCACTCAGAAAAAAGTTATAGGCATACAGAATATATTTGCCAGTGACTTTGACTTTATTTTTCATAATCATCTTTCAACCAAGAAGAGAAAAACTGAATTATATAAACCCATTCACTAACCTCCATTCTTCTGGGTATATTCTTTGGCACAATGGATTGGTTTGCCTGCACTCTTGTTGGGGATGTTTATTATTCTTTCTCCTACTCCAAGCCTTCTGCCAACTAGCAGAAATAAAAACTCCATACACAGTGGGGAAGCAGGGGAGGGTCCCACAGCTGTTAACCGTGACCACTGGGAAAGCCAAGCTAGGTGAGGTTCCTTCAGCCAGATAACTCCCAACCTGAGCTCTCTACTATGCTCCCAGGGGGCCGGGTTCCTCCTGCCAGGGACTAGGCAGGTCTTTGTTCCACCCTCGAGGAGAATTCAGTGGCATGTGAGGTCATTTAATAATTCTGAACTTACACGGACCTTGACCAAAACCATAACTCAGTAACTTAAAGAAAAAAATCACTGGGGCAAAGGTGCTCTCCTTAGAAAATAACTTGCCATCTGAAATTTTTTTATTACTGCCCCCATACTTACCTATAGCAACCAGAGGCCAGGCAGGAACAAAACCCTGACTCAAGCTGCTGGCCTGAATTCCCAATTCTTTAGGAGGTCCTAGGGCAGTTCCTCAGTCAGCTTGGATGTCCCTTTGCCTCATACATGGGTAGAAACATGTCCGACAGAACAAGCAGACTGTCCCTTCAGAACAACAGTCTGACAAGAAAGGATAGTTGCAGAACAAGACGGTCCCTGGGACAGCTACAGATCCTGTCTTATAAAGCCAAGGACACTAAAGGGAAAAGCCCCAATTCTAGTTGCAGCCACCACCTTCCACTTCTACTGACCCCACTCCAAAGTGTCCGGAAACCCATTCGCCTCAGACACCTGGGCTGAGAATCACCCTAAATCCCCACTTTCCCCGTGGTGTGGAAGAGCTCAAAGGCCAGAGCCACTGGCTCCAGGAAACTGCTCATCGAAGCCTTCCACTTACTTCTCATTGCGCTGATAAGCGCGTTGCCGTCTTTGATCACGTCTTTGATGAATTTATTGGTCCTCTCCAGTTCCTGCTCATAACACTTGAGCCTCTCGCGGAAATCAGGGCTGTCCAGGTAGCAGTCGCTGAACTCCAGCGGGGGGTGCCCCATGGTTCTGATGGCGGGGATTGGAAGGAGAGAGGAAAGACACAAAGACCAAGAGCATCAGTGGCACAGTACAGGGAGAAGATGAGGTGCGCAGAGTGCAGGACCCGCTCAGGAAGCTGTAGCCTCCCTCCCTTTGGAGGACAGGTACCTGTTCAGATGAGATTCCTGGGGACAGCTGGCTTCTCTGTACCGGAAACGGGCGGCCTGGCGATTGCTTCAGGTGACTGGGAGAGCTAACTAACGCAGTCGGATCCCGGCGGGGTGCTGCCTAGCAAGCAGCTGGCCCCCTAGTCATCGCCCCCCTGACAGGCGACAGAAACTGTAGCTCAGCTCTCCTCCGGAGACCGGCCGGATCCTTCCTGAGCAATTGTAAACGTGACACTTCAGCCCGCCCAGGGTGTGGGCGGGGGTGAGCGCCGGGGGTGGGAGGTGCCTCTCCTTGCTCCCAGCTGCGGAGCCAGCTGAAGATTTCCTTTGCCGAACTCCGCGGGCAACCCTAATTGCACTGTCCCCTCCCCCTTCTTAAAGCCAGCGCCTCCGCCCTGCCCCGGTGAAGCCCTCGTACCGAGCCTGGGGACTTGGGTTCCTTCAGCTGTATCTTACTTTCACCCTAGGGTCTCGTTACCAGAGTCCTCCGTCTCCCAAAATTCTTCCTGGTCCAAGGGAGCCGGCCTGCTGTCCCGTTAAGCTCCGGAAGGGTTAAGACGGGGCGGCAATGAAACGTAGCCTTCCTCCAAAGACGCCCAAGCGGGAAGAGGAGGGCAACAGCGCGACGCACAATAGCTGCAGTAGCCCGACGCTTCCCTACGGAAACTGGGGAGCAGTCAGCGCCCTAGACTCCAGCTAGAAAGCGTGGCGGCCTGGGAGATGTAGTCTTTCCGTTTCACGCCCGGTGACTCCTCCCTGCGATCTCCCCACCACCCCGCCAGGGCGGTGGCTCTCGCCGAAAGGCATTCCCAGCCCTCCCCAGCTAATAGCTGTCCCGGCCCAGCCTCAAGGGGCAGGTGCACCGCACTAGAGTCTACCTGGAAAGCTTCCAAAACTGCAGCGAGCAAGAACCCGGGAGGGATCAATTGTGGGAGGCTCTCTCTCACTTCTCATTGTTTGGCTGGATTGTTTGTGGGTTTTCCTTCCTCTCTTTCCAGACTCCCTCTGACCAACCCACTTCTTTTCCTCTTCCCTTTCCTATTTCTACGGGTCCTAGAGCTCTAATTCCCATGGGCCTTCTACCTGAAGGATTGATTCCTGCCCTTGGATCTCCATGTTAAGCTCAGAACCTCCTGCCAGAGAAAGGGAGGCAATAACTAGGAGTTCATTTTTCCCTGAATAGGACCTCAATGCGTGGTTTTTGTGATCCAACTCATTGCATCGGCTGTTGATTAAAGCACATGATTTTCCATGCGTAAGTGAAAAAGCTATGAAGAGGATGTTATAAATTGTCTTGCAGCTTCCCTGAGAGACTTCTTGTCCATTGTCTATTGTAGAACTGGGGCTACTTTTACAGGTGGCTGCCTTGAGACTAAGAGTAGCTAGGGGCTGAAAAATAGTGTGTACACGGGCAAAAAGATTCATTTTAATTTTGGAGAAGTGTTTAGATTACATTGCCCTGTGAAGAAAGCCAAGAAAAGCCAGAACTGAAGAGGATTGTAAACAGAGTAATAATGGCTACCCCACCTGTGTTAGTATCCTACTGCTGCTGTAACAAATTACCACAACCTTGATGACTTGAAATAGCACAAATGTATTATCTTACAGTGCTGGAAGTCAGAAATTAAAAATAGACCTCTGTAGGCCAAAATCAAGATGTCAGAAGGACTGTGTTTCTTTCTGGAAGCTCTAAGGGAAAACCGATTTCCCTGCCTTTTCCAGCTTCAGGAAGTTGTCCACATCCCCTGGCTCATAGCCCCCTTCCTCCATCTTCAAAGCCAGCAATGGCCTATCAAGTCTCTCTCCCACTGCATCACTTTGACACTGACTCTCCTGCCTCCCTCTTTCTCTTATAAGGACCCACCGAATAACCCAGGATAATCCTCCCCATCTCAAGATCCTTAACTTATATCTTCAAAGTCCTTCTGTCATGTAAGATAACAGAGTCACAGGTTCTAGGGATTAGGACATGGAAAACTATGGGGGTAACATTCTTTACCTTCCACACAATCTATAATCCCATAACCCACCTCACTATTCCTCAAAACAATCTTATCAGGTCAGTATTGTTATTATTATACCCATTTAAAGATGAGATAGCTGAGTTGAAGAGAGGTTAAGTGACTTGCCCGAGGCTACACAGCTAGTTTGAACTTGAGCCAACCCTGTTCTTAACCACTACACTATATCGCAGTAATGGTCAAGAGTCCAAGGAGGAAAACACTCTCTGAGCATTAATAGGCAGCCACATGCCAGGAAAGGATTTTACTTCCTACTCTTTTATCTTTAAGAGAAAATGCCCATTTTCTTTATAAACACCAATGCAGGTACTAAGGGAAGATGCCCAATGAATGGGTACATGGTCTTTCATTCTAGGAAAGTTCCCTATAGCATTCATTAACTAATTCAACAAACATTTATTGAACACCAGCTATATGCCTTGACTTTTACAGCCTATGCCTATATTTTCATCATCATGAACATTATCATCGACATTATCGATGTTAGGTATCATCTACCTCCCTATACTCAAAGTGTTTTACAGTCATCCATGTTATCCTTTATCTAGACAATGAAACTAAACAAGTGCCCTGGACCAAATACCAAGGAAGAAAGAGGGTTAAAATTAGAACTCAGTCCTTCAGATAATAGCAGCATTAATTGAGTGTTATTCTAGATGCTTTGCACACGTTATACCCAACACCTGACAACATGATAGGACTGGGGTCTTCAAATTTTTATTCACATAACTCCTAAAAGTTTTTTGAGAAGCTATGTACTCCCTCACATGTTAAGTTGACATCTAGATTTTTTTCATCTTGTTTAAACAGTTGCAAGAGGTATAATTTCTAGCATACTATACATATTGACAATTTAAAATAAAACTGTTATATTACATGTTTAAAGATATTCATTGGATTCTAGAAACCAAGGCAATTTGATGCCCACCATCAAACATTAAACACAAAAGTGTAAACTTTTCTTTAACCTTCAGAAAATATACATGGTTTCTTTCTTCATCTTGAAATCAAATATCCATTACATTCTCCCTACAAAATCATAGTCTATAATATTTTTATACTTGAAAGTCCTCTATTGATCTCCATATTGAATTTCTCTGCAACAAAATATGTCCATAAATAGAAATTGAATTATTTTTATTTTCTCATGACCATAAGTCTCCAAGTATAAAAAGTCCTCTGGATTGAGTTATAGTTGCAATTATTATGCATACATAATCGGTAAAAATAGCATGAAGATATCATACATTGTGATTATTATTAAACATAAAGCATAAAATTTTATTTGAAATACATCTGTTAGCAAGATGGATGAAGAAGAGGTAGGTTACAGGGACTTTAGTTAAAGAAGATTTCTGGACATGAATATTTGAAATTTTTGCTTTATTTAGACCCAAGGGTTTTTACAGGCTGGGTCAAAGTATCACAGTAAGATTCCTGACCTTTGAAAAGTATGCTTTTCTTTTTAGAGACTGTGAAAAAGAGGTGGGAAAGGCAAATCATTTTTAGCAAATAGTACTAAAGGAATTTGATGATTTGGAAACTGGTTCCCTTTCAGCTTTATTCATAATTACCAAAACTTGGAAGGAACCAAGATATCCTTCAGTAGGTGAATGGATAAATAAACTGTGGTACATCCATGGAATGGAATATCATTCAACACTAAAAAGAAATAAGCTATCATGATACCACTTATATGTGGAATCTAAAAAAAATGGTACAAATGAACTTATTTACAAAACAGAAATAGAGTCACAGATGTAGAAAACAAACTTATGCTTACCATGGGGGAAATGGGGGGAAGGTTAAATTGGGATATTGGGATTGACATATACACACTACTCTATATAAAGTAGATAACTAATAAGGACCTACTGTATAGCACAGGGAACTCTACTCAATACTCTGTAATGACCTATATGGGAAAAGAATCTAAAAAAGAGTGGATATATGTGTACGTATAACTGATTGCTGTACAGCAGAAACTAACACAACATTGTAAATCAACTATACTCCCGTAAAAATTTTTTAAAAAAAGAAATGAGCTATCAAGACATGAAAAAACATGGAGGAAACTTAAATGCACATATTACTAAGTGAAAGAAGCCAATCTGAAAGGACTACATACTGTGTGATGCCGACTATGTGATAGTCTGAAAAAGACAAAACTACAGAGACAGTAAAAAGATCAGTGGTTGCCAATGTTCATTGCAGCTCTATGTACAATAACCAGGACATGGAAGCAACCTAAGTGTCCATCAGCAGATGAATGGATAAAGAAGATGTGGCACATATATACAATGGAATATTACTCAGCCATAAATGGAAACAAAATTGAGTTGTTTGTAGTGAGGTGGATGGACCTAGAGTCAGTCATACAGAGTGAAGTAAG
Organism: Neophocaena asiaeorientalis asiaeorientalis; assembly: GCF_003031525.2. Classification (NCBI taxonomy): domain Eukaryota; kingdom Metazoa; phylum Chordata; class Mammalia; order Artiodactyla; family Phocoenidae; genus Neophocaena; species Neophocaena asiaeorientalis. The sequence goes on from NW_020173385.1 coordinate 103,734, forward strand.
TCAGAAAGAGAAAAACATATACTGGATGCTAACACATATATGTGGAACCTAAAAAAAAAAAGGTTATGAAGAACCTACAGACAGGACAGGAATAAAAATGCAGACGTAGAGGATGGACTTGAGGACATGGGGAGGCGGAAGGGTAAGCTGGGACAAAGTGAGAGAGTAGCACTGACATATATACACTACCAAATGTAAAATAGCTAGCTAGTGGAAAGCAGCCACATAGCACAGGGAGATTAGCTCAGTGCTTTGTGACCACCTAGAGGGGTGGGATAGGGAGGGTGGGAGACAGGGAGATGCAAGATGGAGGGGATATGGGGATATATGTATATGTATAGCTGATTCACTTTGTTATAAAGCAGAAACTAACATACCATTGTAAAGCAATTATACTCCAATAAAGATGTTAAAAAAAAAAAGATCAGTTATTGCCAGAGTTGTGGGGAGGGGAGAGAGAAATGAATAGGTGGAGTCCCAGAGGATTTTTACAGCAGTGAAAATGCTCTGTATGATATTATAATGGTGGATACATTTCATTATACATTTGTCCAACCCATAGAATGTACAACACCAATAGTGAACCCTAATGTAAACTATGGACTTTGAGTGATTATGATGTAGTTTCAGTGTGGGTCATCAAATGTGCCACTCTGGTGGGGGATCTTGATAATGAGATGAAGTTATGCATGTGTTGGAGGCAGGGGTATATGGGAAATATCTGTACCTCCCTCTCAATTTTTGTAACCCTAAAACTGCTCTAAAAATAAAGACTTTAAAATTTTGTGGGGGGACAGAAATTCTACTTCCCCTGCTTCTTGTATGTCAAGGTAACACCACCTCCACAGTCTTAATTCAGGACAAATATCTCTTCCCTAAAGAATCATTCTATTTAAGCTGTGACGCTGTGGAAAGAATACTGTTTGAAGAAATACAGGTAATACAGCCCTGAAGTTGAGTCTGACTCCACCCTTTAAAAGCTCTGTGACCTAGAGCAAGTCCTGTAAACTCTCCTTGGAATAGTGTCTTCTTCACAAACTTTTCTAAGTTTTAACCATAGATGATGTATGTGGAAGTGCCTGGCACATAATAACTCCTCAACAAATGTTGGTTGAATCTAATGCTTTTTCATTGTGCTTGTTCTGATGGACAGTACCAGAGGCACGGAGGAGTCAGATTACTCACAATGATATTCCTAGAAAAACATTACTATGTATATGATAGCAGAACTTGATCCCTGTTCATTATCATCATAGGAAACCAAAAAGCCATGTTCAGAGTAATTTACTTTTTTTAAATAAATTTATTGCTTTTATTTATTTATTTTTGGCTGCGTTAAGTCTTTGTTGCTGCGCGTGGGCTTTCTCTAGTTGGCGGCGAGCGGGGGCTACGCTTTGTTGTGCTGTGCAGGCTTCTCCTTGCGGTGGCTCCTCTTGTTGCAGAGCATGGACTCTAGACACGCGGGCTTCAGTAGGTGTGGCATGAGGGCTCAGTAGTTGTGGCTTGCAGGCTCTAGAACGCAGGCTGAGTAGTTGTGGTGCATGGGCTCTGCGGCATATGGGATCTTCCCAGACCAGGGGTGGAACCCATATCCCTTACATTGGCAGGCAGATTCTTAACCACTGCGCCACCAGGAAAGTCCCCCAGAGTAATTTACATTTCAACTCACATAGAAACTCTAGTCTAGTTTGTGGTATAGTTAATATGCTATCTCAAATTTCAGGCCACTCGTGGGGTCTGCAGCTTTGCAACATGGCCAAGACTCTCAGGGTTTAAGAACTAGAACCTGAAATTCTGGAGTTAACCATTTTAGTGGGTTACTCTGAGGTGGAGTTGCAGGATAGCTGAAAGTCTCAACAATGTTCAGCTCAGGTCATGCAGGATAGGAGCTTATCAGCTTCATGTGTCTGTCTGTCCATCCTTCATGCTGGAATCAGAACCAGAGGGAATCAGAAGTGAGGGAAAGTAAAGAAACCAGATGTTATAGATTTTTAGGAAAGGCAATGTACTTGCCCAAGAAAACCAAATAAATATCCAATATTAACTTAATATGCCGGTTTCTGTTTCATCTCTCCCATCTGAGACCACAGCTAGCTTCATTAAAACATTTCTTTGCGGTGCTCATTAATCATTTGCTCTTCTCCACACATGAAAAAGTAAAATGAGTTCTTTTTAAAAGGGTCTGGGAGCCTGCAAAGAATGGTAATTTTCCAAATGACATTTTTTTAGGCTTTAGTAATTTACGAGATGTGTTTAAAAAGAGTTTTATCCTAAAGACAGAAAGTAATATATTAAAACCCCTGTGTTTCTTATAACAAATCTTGAAGGTTTTTGTCCTAAGATGTTACAATCCTTCTTTCACAAAAAAGTAGAGAAGATACAGAAGTTAATTGGCCTATGTTAGTAACAAGAAGAGAGACTGAGGGGAAATAGGGATGAGAAGTGGAGGGAGAGGGGGCAGCATGGATGGATGATTTCTCTTAAACCAGGCATGTTACATATATGATCTTGCTTACTTTGCATAACAACTCAGTGAGGAAGGTTCTACTGTCACCTTCATTTTACAGATGAGGCAACTGAAACTCAGAGAAGTCAAGCTGCTTGGCTAAGGTCACCCAGAAAATATATGATATCCCAGAGATTTAAATCCAGGTCTGAATCTGAAGCCATTTTTGCCATTGCATTATAATGCCTTCCAGTCTAATACATCAATATCTAATCTCTATTCCCTCCTGCTTATGTGACTGGATGTACTTAGTACCACAATAAGGAAAAAAATAGTTCAGGGTCATTGATAATTGCAGCAAATTATTTTAAGTTATCCCAGGTTTAATGTTAACAAGGCCATTATGTTTAACATCTCTGAAGAGCTAGCTGTCACTTCTGGCTCTCATGCTATATATGTCCAACCCTCTAGAATTTCCAGACTTGCAATGCATAGAACATAAGACAATGTGCATATCAGCTCCCCCCAACCCCACCACATGGCTAGCCTTGCCCCTAGTTCTAGCCTCGCCTAAATCCTGTACTACTATTGGCCCCATTCCCAGCCCCACTCTTGACTCTGGCCCTTTCTCTGCTTTGACTAGACTTGGCCTAGTTTCTTTCCTTAGCCTAAGCCAAGATTTTAGGAGCTATAAGTGACAAATCGTTGAAGGAAGGGAAAATTCTTTTTCATAATTTCTGTACATGCAACTCTCCACTTATCCTCTCCCTTCAGGTCTCCCCTTATGATGTTTTTTGCTGGAAAAAATTCATTAAATTTAGCTTTAATAATGTAATCTATTTTAATCTATGTGATTATACACCAAAACGTTTTATTCATAGGATTCACTGTTTTCATCACACTTTCATATTAGCAAGTCCATATTAAAGCTGTCTGTTGGTAAGAACCTGGGGATTTTCTCCTTGTGGCCATTTTATGTGTCCATTTTGATTCCCAATTAGCCACATTATAAGGATGATGAAAGCATGGCTGAATACTTCTATACTCCCAGAAACTTCTATAGTTTTACTTTTATACTGCCACCCCAGTACAGCCTGCTCTACATCCCATTTTCCAGCATCTTAGAAGGTAGTATGATCTTCTGAGAGGCCAGAAACTTACCAAACGTTCCTGGAAGCTCCTACTAAATAGTGGAACATAAATCATAATGTTCTACTAATGATCCTTGAATTTTGGCTTGCATAAGAATCACCTAAGGTGCTTGTTGAAAATGTAGATTCTCCTACACTCGTCTCTCACAGTGAGTCTGATGATATGATATGGATTCAGGTATGGGCTGAGGCCAGGTACTATGGACTGAGGCCTAGACATAATAAGAAATAAGAAAATGGGGGTAAGGGGAACTTAGGTGAGTCCTTGGGAAATTTTAATTTTAAGCAAGTACCACACATGATTCTGATGAAGGGAGTCCACAACCCAGTCATCCAGTCTTATGCATTGATATAGGGTTTTATCTATTAAGCACTAGTTGAGAAATGAGAGTCCTCATACAACAGTGACTTTGATTAATAACATGAGTAGAAGTTTCCACTCCTCATTTTGGCAACAGTTAGGCTTTCTGCCTTCCATGCTAGTTCATCTTACATCTGATTCTAAGCTAATACTTAAATTAACATGATTAAATAACTGTGGCATTTGTGTAACATATTTTTTGTGTGTGTAACATTTTATATGTGGTCATTTTTACTCATAGCACATATTACGTTACATACTTTTTAACAGAATTGCTAGAATGATAACTTGAGAAAAATGAAACAATCAAAATATTTTCCAACGGGTTTCAGGTCTCGAGGGTGATAAGCCATGAAGAAGCCTTCAGACAATTGAGCCTAGCAAAGTTCTTTTAGTTTCTCTTTAAGTAAACAACATGAGATAAAACACGCAATTCTTTTGAATCTTTAAATCTCTTCATTTTTTTCATCAATAAAAGAAGCAGCAGACAAATGTTCAGAATAACATGTCACTGACTGAAAATGAATATGCATTCATACTTAAAGTAAAATATTAAGATATAAAATATTTTAATATGGTACTCTAGAACAATGTAAATTTGTTCTTTTTCCAAAATTAGGAGTAATTTAACGTTAGTAATTTTATAAATGGGCACAGCACACAATGGACACCAAGGTGGTTGTCTAAAGAAGGCAACAGTATGGTGACAATACTCAGCAAGGACCCAGTACATGCCAATCATTAATTTTCTCTCTTTGTTAAACCAACATTACCACAGGAAGCAAAGTGGTTTCAGAAACTTACTAAAAATGAATTGTGGGTGAATTCACATTTCAACCTTCAAAAGTCTTGATTAGGCTACTATGTTACTCTACTTCTTAGTCTTAAGAAGAACAACTTTGAATTTTAAGTTAATGTTAAATACTGAAAGATAGAGAATACATTAATATTTATTATGTCCAAAACACCTACTTAACCATTCTAACTACAATCATCCCTTTAGGCAGGAATGTCATTCCTCATTCTTCAGATGAGGAAACTGAAGCTTAGAAAGATGAAGTAATTTGTCCAAAGTCACACAGCTTGGAAGTGGTTGAGCTGGGAATCAAATCTAGCTGCTGGGACCCCAGCATCTCACTCTTAATGTTAGCCTGCCTCTGTGCTGATATATCATTTTCACTACACTGGACAAACTTTAAAATCTTGCTAAACACTGGTGTTGATAAGGAGAGACAGGCGTTCTCGTAGACGGATTGTGGGAATGGAAACTGGTATGAACGTTTCGGAAGGCAATTTGGAAAGATCTACCAGAATTTTAAATGCATATTCCCCTTGACCCAACTGTTCTACTTTTAGGAATTTGTGCTATAGATTTCACCACAGAAGTATGAAAAGATATGGACAAGCATATTCACTATAGCATTATTTTGTTGTAGCCAATCTGGAAATCCCTGAAATGACCATTATGGGACTGGATATACAAATAATGTACACCCATCCAGTGGGAGATTATACACACATAAAGAGAATGAATTAGTATGGTCCAAGGTATGTAAGTGAATAAAACTGGTTGAAAACTAGTTTCACATTAGTATCTAGAGTATGATCATTTTGTGTATTTTATATTATAATTTGTAATATATATAAATTGTATCAATAAAAATGGCAATGGGTACATTTGTATATGTATTTATTCACAAATAATCTTAATGGTCTTGATTTGGGGAAGTGGAAATGGGATCGGGAGGGTGGGACTTTTCATTTTTCACCCTTCTGAACAGTTTGAATTGTTACTATGAGCATATCTTATTAAGAATTAAATTAAGACAAAAAACAAAAACTCAAGAAGCATCATTTAATTCAGTACCATTAGAACTTTTTAGACCATGAACATAGTAAGAAATACAGTACATCATAGAACAGAGCGTACATATAAATTACTAAAACAAGTTTCACAAAATACTGCATACACTGTGCTCTACTATTTTCTATTCTATTCTATTTCATTTTTTACAATATCTTTAGTCACTACCCACCAAAGTGATTTCATATCCCAAAGTAAACCTTGACTTATCCTGCGGACATGGGCACAGACCCCATTAAGCACCATAATCCAGATGGGGGCCTACATATACAAACAGACCATCTCCAGCCAGCCCAGTGTTTATCTAACCCACAAACTCAGATACGCCCAGCCAATCAACACCACTCAGAGATTTTGCTTTCCTAAAATAGGACACATACAGTCTATGATTTTTTGACTTTAAAAGATTTATCCCGTTCTTCCTATTCCCAGCCTCATATCCCAGAACCTATCTAGACTATACTGAATTGGGTTCCCTGCTTGGCAGTAAAACTTTTTCATTCAATTTTTGCTCTTTATTTTTTAACTTAACAAACCAGTAATGATTTACGACCTGTAGTTTGACAAAAACTGATCTAATTCACTAGGGAACTAAAAAAAAAGTTGGGTCTCTTGCTCATTCATTTTAATACAATTTTTCTGTTTTATTCCCAATGAACTACCGGTTCACATAATTAAATTTTTATTTGCCCTTCTCAAACAATAATTTTCATATTCCTGATTTATTTATTTTGATTGTGCAAAGCAAAACCAAGCTTTCCTCTAGCCAGCAATAACATTAAAAATAAACTCACTGAACCCAAAGATGTGGGGAGAGTTTGGTTGATCAGGAAATTTAGGAAGAGGCATTAGACTATTTAAGTGGAACCAAATATAAAATTTTACACCATGTGTTTAAGAAAATTCTTACTACTTTTTGTGGTTGATGTGAGCTTATATAAAACTGCCTTGTTAAACTATATTAGTAAAACAAAAATAAATCAATAAAACATTAAGAAAAATATAAAAAAAAAAAAGAAAAATATAAAACATCGATATTTAATGTTTTTATCCTGCTTTTATCAATAAGCAGTAAATTGGAATAATTTAACTTTAAACAAATATGAAACAGTGCATTCTTCAGATCTTTAAATAACCATTTTGAGATAACTGAAAACTTCTGTCATTCTCATGTCTAACTAATACTTTGCTGCAACAACCTTAGGCTTTTTTTATGTAACAACTTTATTGATGCATAACTCACATACCATACATTTACAATGTACAATTCAATGCTTTTTAGTATATTCACAAAATTGAGCAACTATCACCACAATAAATTTTAGAATATTTTCATCACCTCAAAAAAATTACCCTGTACTCATTAGCAGTCATTCTCCATTTCCCTCTAAACCCACCACCTCCCAGCTTCTGTCAACCATAAATCTACTGTGCCTCTATAGATTTGCCTATACTGGACATTGCCTATAAGTAAAATCATATAATACGTGACCTTTTCTGTCTGGCCTCTTTCACATAGCATAATGTTTTCAAGGTTCCTCTATTTTATAGTATGAATCAGTACTTCATTCCTTTTTACTGCCCAATAAAATCCATTGTATAGACATATCACATTTTGTTTATCCATTCATCAGTTAATGGTCATTTGGATTGTTTCCTCTTTGGGGTTATTATGAGTAATGCTGCTATGAAAATTCATGCACTAAAATTAGAAATTAATTTTAAAAGATAGCAAATAGCTTCATATATATTTGGAATAAAATTATATATTAATAAATAACTCCTTTGTTTAAAAAGGAAACAAATAAAATTAAGAAATGCTAGAATAGAATGATAATAAAACTGTACATGCCAAAATTTGGGGGCCACACCTGAAAACGTTATACAGGTATATAGGTCAAAATTTATGGTATTAAATTATTGGATCAGGAAACAAGAAACGTTAAAAACAAAAAAAAGTTGAACATTCAACTCACCAACTGGAAAAAAAGTTCAGAAAGAAAATATAAAGAAAGAATAATAAGAATAAAAAAATAAAATAGAGAAAAAACAACATATAAGTTTTACAAAATGAAAATTGGTTCTTAAAAAAGAAGATAGAAATTTGCAAAACTAATTCTTTAAAGAATTAGGCTCAAGTAAATAAAATGAAGATTAAATAAGATATAACAGAGATTAAAAACAATAAAAATGTACTGTGAAAAATTACATGCTAATAGATTTGAAAACACAAATGAAATAGATAAGCACATAGAAGTCTACGAAATGCCAAAATAGGCACAAAAAGAAAGATAACTAACACATACAAAACTGAAGTGGTAGTAAAAATTTTCCCTCTCATAAATCTCCAGGTCCATATTGTTTTACAAGCAAGTTCCACCAAACTTTGTAGATCTCTAAATTCCTATTATATACAAGTCGTTCCACTAAAAAGGAGCAAAATCTGCCCAGTTCATTTTATAAGGCACTAATATCATAGATTCCAAAACTATAACCAAAGTAAGAAAAAGTGTTAGCCCAATTCACTGAGTATAGATGCAAAATTTTTAAATAAATTATTAATTAACCAACTAGAGTATATATTTTAAAAATCATTCACTATGATCAACTATGAGTTTTCCCAGGAATAGAAGGATGATTCAATATCATGAAACCTGTATATATAATTTAACATATTAATAGTCTAAATGAGTTAACTCATATGACTCTAATAATACATTTAATAAAGTTCTAGACTAATTTATGTTTTAAATACTGCCAGCAAACAAGTAATAAAAGAGAAAAACACAAATCCAAATTTTGGTTTTTAAACAAACTAACTAAGAATATAAACTTTTTGAAAAAATAAAGATTAAAAAGGAGACATGCAAAGCGAGAGAGAGGCATGGACATATATACACTACCAAACATAAGGTAGATAGCTAGTGGGAAGCAGCCAAATAAAAAAGAGACATGAAGAAATAATAGTATGAATGAGAAAGGGGATTAACTACAGATAAATTTGAAAACTCACATGAAATGGAACACTTTTTAGAAATTAATGGAACTCACTCTAGAAAAAAACAGAAATTCCAACTAGATCTATAGAGTTATTTAAAATTTGAAGCAGGAATTTAAAATCATCCCACAAAGAAAACACAAAACCAGATAGTTTTATAGGACAGTTCTTCCTAACATTTAAGGAAAAGATCATTCCAATTTTATGCCAAATCTTCCAGTTTCTCATTTTATGAGACTAGAACAGTTTTGATATCACAACCACAATGGAACAGTACAAGAAAGGAAAAGCAAAAGCCTATTTAACTTATTAATATAGATACATCAAGTCTAAACGAAATTTTAGAAAACTAAATCTTACAGTGTCTAAAAGTACAATATGCCATTGGCAAGCAGGGCTTATTCCAGCAATGCAAAGATAAACTCATAATAAGAAATCTCTCAATGACATTTACTACATGTTAGAATAAATGAGAAAAGCCGTAAGGTTATAAATACAACAGTATTTGATAAAAATTCAGCACATTTTTTTTTTACTTGAAAGCTTCTAGCAAACCAGGAATAGAAGGGAACTTTCCTAATCTGAAAAAAGGGAATCAACAAAAATCATGCAACAAACAGTGTCTTAGAAGGAGAAATGTTGCGAGTATTGCCTCTAAAATTAGAAAAATGCCAATGAGGCCCACAATCACCACTTCCTATTCGTAGTTCGAACCAGCAAAAGAAGACAAGAACAATCAATGAATTGCTAAGGATTACCAAAGAATACATAAAACTGTTATTATTTGCAGATGATTTGTCTCTATAAAAAAAACTTTGAAGTATCTACTGACCAGTTATTAGAAATACAGGAGAGATTTATAAGGCATCTTTTTTTTAAATTAAAATATAGTTAATTTACAATGTTGTCTTACTTTCAAGTGTACAACAAAGTGATTCAGTTATACATATATATATACACATATATATTATTTTTCAGATTCTTTTCCATTATAGGCTGTTACAAGATATTGAGTGTAGTTCCCTGTGCTATACGGTGAGTCCTTACTGTTTACCTATTTTATATATAGTAGTGTGTATATGCTAATCCCAAACTCCTAATTTATCTCTCCCCCGTTTCTGCTATCCCCTCTGGTAACCATAAATTTGTTTTCTATACCTGTGAGTCTATTTCTGTTTTGTAAATAAGTTCATTTGTATCATTTTTTAGATTCCACATATAAGTGATATCACATGGTATTTGTCTTTCTTTGTCTGGCTTACTTCACTTAGTATGATAATCTCTAGGTCCATCCGTGTTGCTGCAAATGACATTATTTCATTCTTTTTTACGGCTGAGTAGTATTACACCGTGTATATACACCACATCTTCTTTATCCATTCATCTGTCAATGGACATTTAAGTGGCTTCCATGTCTTGGCTACTGTAAATAGTGCTGCTCTGAACATTGGAGTGCATGAATCTTTTTGAATTAGAGTTTTCATCTTTTCTGGATATATGCCCAGGAATGGGATTGTTGGATCATATGGTAACTCTATTTTCAGTTTTTCAATCATTAGTAGTGGAACAAATAAAAATCAAGTGACCCCTCATAGGATTCAATAAGAATATAGCATTATCTCTGTGATATTACTGCCAAAGATGCATAATAAACATCTAATCATGAAAAAAAATAGAAAACCCCAAATCAGGGAACACTCTATACCATAACCATTCATTAACCTTCAAACTTATCAAGCTTATGAAAGTCAAGGAGAGACTGGGAAATTGTTCCAGACTGAAAAAAAAATAAAGAAACAAATAATGCAGGCACATGATTCTGCACTGAATCATTTAGCTCTAAGGAGCAATATTAGGAAACTGGAGAAATTTGAAATGGGCCTGGGGATTAGATGATAGTAATGTATCAATGATGATTTCCACATTTTAATAGTTATACTATGGTTGTGTAAAAGAATGTCCTTGTTTTTATGAAAACACACTAAAACACTGAGAGCTGGTTGAGCATCTTGTTGGCAACTTGACCTCAAACAGGTCAGAAAAAACAGCTATGTACAGTAATTTCAACTTTTATATAAGATTGAGATTGTTTCAAAATAAAAGGGAAAGGGAAAAAATAACTCAGTGAACAGGTTTCATAACGGATTAAGGAGTTAAGAAAAAAATCAGTAATCTGGAAGCAAATTAGAAGAAACTATACAGAAAGTGGCACATAGGGCTTCCCTGGTGGCACAGTCATTGAGAATCCACCTGCCAATGCAGGGGACACAGGTTCGATCTCTGGTCCAGGAAGATCCCACATGCCATGGAGCAACTAAGCCCATGCGCCACAACTACTAAGCCTGTGCTCTAGAGCCCGTGAGCCACAACTACTGAGCCCATGTGCTGCAACTACTGAAACCCGTGCACCTGGAGTCCGTGCTCCACAACGAGAGAAGCCACCACAATGAGAAGCCTGCACACTGCAATGAAGAGTAGCCCCCGCTTGCGGCGACTAGAGAAAGCCTGTGCACAGCGATGAAGACCCAACGCAGCCAAAAATAAATTAAATAAATAGTCTGAAGTCAGGGAGCCTGATTCCTCCAGCTTTATTTTTTGTTCTCAAGATTGCTTTGGCTATTCGGGGTCCTTCGTGTTTCCATACAAATTGTGAAATGTTTTGTTCCAGTTCTGTGAAAAATGCCAGTGGTAGTTTGATAGGGATTGCATTGAATCTGTAGATTGCTTTGGGTAGTAGAGTATTTTCACAATGTTGATTCTTCCCATCCAAGAACATGGTATATACCGCTTGCGGCGACTAGAGAAAGCCTGTGCACAGCGATGAAGACCCAACGCAGCCAAAAATAAATTAAATAAATAGTCTGAAGTCAGGGAGCCTGATTCCTCCAGCTTTATTTTTTGTTCTCAAGATTGCTTTGGCTATTCGGGGTCCTTCGTGTTTCCATACAAATTGTGAAATGTTTTGTTCCAGTTCTGTGATGGAGAACGGACTTGAGGATATGGGGAGGGGGAAGGGTGAGCTGTGACAAAGCAACAGAGAAGCATGGACATATACACACTACCAAACATATGGTAGATAGCTAGTGGGAAGCAGCCTCATAGCACAGGGAGATCAGCTCGGTGCTTTGTGACCACCTATAGGGGTGGGATAAGGAGGGTGGGAGGGAGGGAGACGCAAGAGGGAAGAGATATGGGAACATATGTATATGTATAGCTGATTCACTTTGTTATAAAGCAGAAACTAACACACCATTGTAAAGCAATTATACCCCAATAAAGATGTTAAATAAATAAATAAATAAATAAATAAAAATAAAAGAAAGTGGTACATAAAGATCAGGCAGAAGGGAAAGTAAGAGACATGGAGAGCTCAATGTTGTCAAATTAGCTTATGCTTAATTTAACGACAAATGGGGATGACACAGAGAGATTGGTATTATAAAGACATAATAGTTGAGATCTTCCAGAATTGATGAGTATGTCAATGAACAGATTCAAAAGGCCTCACGAATCCAAAATAGGGAAAGTAAATAAATACTTAACAAGAGCCATCATAGTGAGAATACCGAAGTGTCATCAAAAGATATTAGAAAATTGAAAAACGAGCCACAGACTCGCAAAAATATATACAAAACATATATCTTCCAAAGGAATGATGTCTGGAATATATGAGGAGTAATAACCTCAATAATAAAGGAAAAACAATTTAACTTAAAATGTACAAAATATTTTAACAGATAACTTATAAATGTAGATATAGAAATGGGAGATAAGCACATTAAAAAGCACACAGCATCTCCACCTTAGCTGGACTCCGCTTCTGAGGAGTAGTGCATGCTGGCTTGCTCCTGAGGCAGAGCGATCATTGCTCACACAGGCAGTGCATCAGGGACAGTCCTTATCTCTGAGGGCAGCTGGACTGCCACAACCAGTGCCCTAATACATGCTGAGGGCCCACATGGACCCCATCAGCCCTGTGGCATGGCTCTACATTGTGGGGGGAAAGGGTGGTGGCAGAGGCTGGGGGGAGTCATTGGCTGTGAGAGACAAAGAAGACCCAGTCCAGAAGCCATGTCTTAGCAGGGGGGGTGCAGCCTTTGCTGTCACTTGCACAGGTGACAGATTGGAAGCAGCCCACACCTCTGTCTGTAGCTGGCTGGCCACAGACCATGCCAAGAGCCTACTCAGGCCCCTCTTGTTCCACCACTGCTTCCTTGTGGGGTAAGGGTGCTAGTGCTGGAAAAGGTTAGAGCATACACTTAAAGGGAACAGAGCCAGCTTAGACCCAACACTCAGGGCCTCTGCTCCAGCAACTTGGGATTCACCCCACCCCTGATACGATGGTTACGGCCACTGGGCAGAGGGGAAGCCCTGCCTCACACCTGATTCTAGCACAAACCCCTTCATCTCCAGCCCAACTTACTACCAAGGTGATAGCTTCCAGCACACCATGAGGAAAGATATGACTTGTGTTCACATCAAATCCAGCTCTCCCACCAAAGGCACTGGGCACAAGCAGTCTGCATAGGGATGCTCCCACCTAAGGACACCCCTTCAAGACCACAATAGGTAACCATTTCACCTAAATTCATAGAGACAGAGAAAGTTAAGCAAAATGAGAAGACAGAGGAGCTGGTCTCAACTGAAAAAAGAAGAGAAAATACCTGAAAAAAAAAATAATGAAGCAGAAATTAACAACCAGATAAAGAATTCAAAGCATTAGTAATACGAATGATATTTGAAATAGGGAAAAGAATAGATGAACACAGTAAGAATTTTAAAAGTAAATAGAAAATAAAAGAATGAGTTAGAAATGAAGAATACAATAACTGAAATGAAAAACACACTAGAAGGAATTAGTAGCAAACTAAATGATACAGAAAAACACATAAGTGATCGGTAAGATAGAATAAGAGAAATTACCCAATCAGAGCAGCAAGAAGAAAAACAAATTTTAGAAAATGAGAGCAGTTTAGCAAACCTTTAGGATAACATGAAGCATACAAACACTCACATTATAAGGGTCCCAGAAGGAAAAGAGAGAGAGAAAAGAGGGTCAAAGTGTATTGGATGAAATTATGGTTATAAACTTCCCAAACCTGAAGAAGGAAACAGATATCCAAATACAGAAAGCACAGATGGTCCCTAACAAGATGAACTCAAACAGACCCACACAAAGACATATCATAATTAAATGGCAAAATTTACAGATAAAGAGAAATTCTAAAGGCAACAAGAGAAAAATGAAGAGTCATATACAAGGGAAACTCCATAAAACTATGTGCTGATTTTTCAGCCAAAACTTTTCAGGCCAGAAGGGAGTGCCATGATATATTCAAAGTGATGAAAAGGAAAAACGTGCAAACTAGTATACTCTACCCAGCAAGACTACCATTTAGAATTGAAGGAGAAATAAAGAACTTCTCAGACAAGCAAAAACTAAGAGTTCAGCAACACTAAACCTACCCTAAATGATTTGTTAAAGGATCTTCTCTAAGTGGAAAAGGAAAGGCTATAGGAAGAATAAGAAGACTCTATAGGAAAGGGAAAATCCCACTAGGAAAGGCAAATATATAGTAAAGGCTGAAGATCAACCACTTAAGCTAGTACAAAGCTTGAAAAACAAAAGGTTGTCACTGTAACTATAACTAGAATAAACAATGAAGGGATAAACATGAAGATGTAAAATATGACATCAAAAACACAAAATGTGGATGAAGGAAGTAAAAAATGTAGATCTTTTAGAATGTGTTTCAACGTAAATGACTACCAATTTAAAACTAGTAGATATAGATATGGGTCAACATATATGAACCCCATGGTAACCACAAATAAAAAACCTGCAATAGATACACAAAATCTAGAAAGAAAGGAAAACAAGCATAGCACTAAAGATCATCAAGCCACAAGGGAAGAAATAAAAAGAAGAAGAAATGAAGAGAGAAGAACTCAAAAACAACTGGAAAACAAGTAACAAAATAGCAATAAGTACATACCTATCAATAATTACTTTAAATGTCAATGGACTAAATGGTCCAATCAAAAGACATAGGGTGGGGCTTCCCTGATGGTGCAGTGGTTGAGAGTCCGCCTGCTGATGCAGGGGACACGAGTTCGTGCCCCGGTCCGGGAGGATCCCCCATGCCACGGAGCGGCTGTGCCCGTGAAGTTAAAAAAACAAGGCCCGTCTATATGCTGCTCATAAGTGACTCACTCCAGAGTTAAAACACACAGACTGAAAATGAGAGGATGGAAAAATATATTTCAAAAATATATTTCATTTATACGCGAATATAAACAAGAAAACAGGGGTAGCAATACTCATAAAAGAAAAATTAGACTTTAAAACAAAGTCTATAACAAAAGACAAAGAGGGGCACTATATAATGACAAATGGATCAATACAAGAAGAGGATATTTCACTCATTAATATATATGCAACCAATATAGAAGCACCCAAATATATAAACCAAATATCAACAGACGTAAAGGGAGAAATTGACAATATACAATAATATTAGGGGACTTTAACACTCCACTTACATCAGTGGGCAGATCATCCAGACAGAAAATCAATAAGGAACCAGTGGTCACAAATGACACAATATACCAGTTGAACTTAAGAGATATCTAACATGTTTAAAGGACATTCCTTCCAAAGACAGCAGAATACACATTTTTTCAAGTGCACACGGAACGTTCTCCAGGATACATTACTTACTAAGCCACAAAACAAGACTCAACAAATTTAAGAGAATAGAAATTATATCAAGCATTTTTTCCAACAACACCTATATGAAACTAGAAATTCATTATAGGAAGGAAAAAGGGAAAAGCACAAACATGTGGGGACCGAAGAAGCTGCCGCTAAAAACCAATGGATCAATAAAAAAATCAAAGAGGAGATCAGAAATTACCTTGAGACAAATGAAGATGGAAACAAAAGGTTCCAAAATCTACGGGATAGAGCAAAAGCAGTTCTAAGAGGGAAGTTGATAGCAATACAGGCCTTCCTCAAAAAACAAGAAAAATCTCAAATAAACAATCTAAACTACCACCTAAAGGAATTAGAAAAAGAAGAACAAACAAAGCCCAAAGTCACCAGAAGGAAGAAAATAATAAAAATCAGAGAGGAGGGGAGATGAGGAAGATGTCGGAAGAGTAAGACACGGAGATCACCTTCCTCCCCACAGATACATCAGAAATACATATACATGTGGAACTGCTCCTATAGAACACCCACTGAACGCTGGCAGAAGACTTCAGACCTCCCAAAAGGCAAGAAACTCCCCACGTACCTGGGTAGGGAAACAGAAAAAAGAAAAAACAGAGGCAAAAGAATAGGGACGGGACCTGCACCAGTGGGAGGGAGCTGTGAAGGAGGAAAAGTTTCCACACACTTGGAAGCCCCTTCGCGGGCAGAGACTGCGGATGGCGGAGGGGGGAAGCTTCGGAGCCATGGAGGAGAGCGCAGAAACAAGGGTGCGGAGGGCAGAGGAGAGATCCCCGCACAGAGGATCGGTGCCGACCAGCACTCACCAGCCCGAGAAGCTTGTCTGCTCACCCGCCGGGGCAGGCGGGGGCTGGGAGCTGAGGCTCCGGCTTCGGTGGGATCGCAGGTAGAGGACTGGGGTTGGCAGCGTGAACACACATGAAGGGGTTAGTGCACCACATCTAGCCGGGAGGGAGTACGGGAAAAAGTCTGGACCTGCTGAAGAGGCAAGAGACTTTTTCTTCCCTCTTTGTTTCCTGGTGCGTGAGGAAAGGGGATTAAGAGCACTGCTTAAAGGAGCTCCAGAGACGGGCGCGAGCCGCGCCTAAAAGCGCGGACCCCAGAGACGGGCATGAGATGCTAAGGCTGCTGCCACCGCCACCAAGGAGCCTGTGTGCGAGCACAGGTCACTCTCCACATCTCCCCTCCCGGGAGCCTGTGCAGCCCACCACTGCCAGGGTCCCGGGATCCAGGGACAACTTCCCCAGGAGAATGCACAGCGCACCTCAGGTTGGTGCACCGTCATGCCAGCGTCTGCCGACGCATGCTCGCCCTGCATCTGCACCCCTTCCTCCCCCGGGCCTGAGTGAGCCAGAGCCCCCGAAACAGCTGCTCCTTTAACCCCGTCCTGTCTGAGCAAAGAACAGACACCCTCAGGCGACCTACATGCAGAGGCGAGACCAAATCCGAAGCTGAATCCCGGGAGCTATGCGAACAAAGAAGAGAAAAGGAAATTTCTCCCAGCAACCTCAGGAGCAGCGGATTAAATCTCCACAATCAACTTGATGTACCCTGCATCTGTGGAATACCTGAATAGACAACACCTCATCCCAAATTAAGGAGGTGAACTTTGAGGGCAAGATATATTATTTTTCCCCTTTTTCCTCTTTTTGTGAGTGTGTATGTGTATGCGTCTGTGTGAGATTTTGTCTGTAAAGCTTTGCTTTTAACATTTATCCTAGGATTCTGTCCGTCCGTTATTTTGCTTTTTTTTTAACTTTAAAAAAAGTTTTGCTTAATAATTATTTTTTATTTCAATGACTTTATTTTATCTTACTTTATTTTATACTCTTTCTTTCTACTTTTTCTCCCCTTTATCCTGAGCCATGTGGATGAAAGGCTCTTGGTATTCCAGCCAAGAGTCAGTGCTGTGCCTCTGAGGTGGGAGAGCCAACTTCAGGACACTGGTCAACAACAGACCTCCCAGCTCCACGTAATATCAAATGGTGAAAATCTCACAGACATCTCCATCTCAACACCGACACCCAGCTTCACTCAACGACCAGCAAGCTACTGTGCTGGACACCCTATGCCAAACAACTAGCACGACAGGAACACAGCCTCACCCATTAGCAGAGAGGCGGCCTAAAATCATAGGACATATTTAAAGTGATGAAGGAGAAAAACCTACAACCAAGATTACTCTACACAGCAAGGAATTCATTCAGATTTGGCAGAGAAATTAAAAGCTTTGCAGACAAGCAAAAGTTAAGAGAGTTCAGCACCACCAAACCAGCTTTACAACAAATGCTAAAGGAACTTCTCTAGGCAGAAAACACAAGACAAGGGTAAGACCTACAATAATAAACCCCAAAAAATTATGAATATGGTAATAGGAACATACATATCGATAATTACCTTAACCGTAAATGAATTAAATTCTCCCACCAAAAGACACAGACTGGCTGAATGGACACAAAAACAAGACCCATATATATGCCGTCTACAAGAGACCCAGTGCAGACCTAGGGACACATACAGACTGAAAGTGAGGGGATGGAAAAAGTTATTCCATGCAAATGGAAATCAAAAGAAAGCTGGAGTAGCAATTCTCATTTCAGACAAAATAGACTTTAAAATAAAGACTATTACAAGAGACAAAGAAGAACACTACATAATGATCAAGGGATCAATCCAAGAAGAACACATAACAATGGTAAATATTTATGCACCCAACATAGGAGCATCCCAATATATAAGGCAAATATTAACAGCCATGAAAGGGGAAATCGATAGTAACACAATCATAGTAGGGGACTGTAACACCCCACTTTCACCAATAGACAGATCATCCAAAATGAAAATAAATAAGGAAACACAAGCTTTAAAGGATACATTAATCAAGATGGACTTAATTGATATTTATAGGACATTCCATCTGAAAACAACAGAATACACATTTTTCTCAAGTGCTCATGTAATATTCTCCAGGATAGATCATATGTTGGGTCACAAATCAAGCCTTGGCAAATTTAAGAAAATTGAATTTGTATCAAGTATCTTTTCCGACCACAAAACTATGAGACTATGTTTTAATTACAGGAAAATATCTGTAAAAATACAAACACATGGAGGCTAAAAAATACACTACTTAGTAGCGAAGTGATCCCTGAAGAAATCAAAGAGGAAATCAAAAATTACATAGAATAAAAAGACACTGTAAACACGACAACCCAAAACCTATGGGATGAAGCAAAAGTAGTTCTAAGGGGGAAGTTTATAGCAATACATTCCTACCTTATGAAACAAGAAACATCTCAAATAAAAAACCAAACCTTACACCTGAAGCAATTATAGAAAGAAGGACAAAAATGTTAGCAGAAGAAAGAAATCATAATGATCAGATCAGAAATAATTGAAAAAGAAATGAAGGAAATGATAGCAAAGATCAATAAAACTAAAAGCTGTTTTTTGAGAAGATAAACAAAATTGATAAACCATTAGCAAGACTCATCAAGAAAAAAGGGAGAAGACACAAATCAATATAACTAGAAATGAAAAAGGAGAAGTAACAACTGACACTGCAGAAATACAAAGGATCATGAGACATTACTACAAGCAACTCTATGCCAATAAAATGGACAATCTGGAAGAAATGCACAAATTCTTAGAAAGGCACAACCTTCTGAGACTGAACCAGGAAGAAGTAGAAAATATGAGCAGACAAACCACAAGCACTGAAATTGAAATTGTGATTAAAAATCTTTAAACAAATGAAAGCACAGGACCAGATGGCTTCACAAGCGAATTCTATCAAACATTTACAGAAGAGATAACACCTATCCTTCTCAAACTCTTCCAAAGCATAGCAGAGAGAGGAACACTACCAAACTCATTCTATGATTCCACCATCATCCTGATACCAAAACCAGACAAGGATGTCACAAAGAAAGAAAACTACAGGTCAATACCACTGATGAATATAGTTGCAAAAATCCTCAACAAATTACTAGAAAACAGAATCCAACAGCACATTTAAAGGATCATACACCATGATCAAGAGGGGTTTATCCCAGGAATGCAAGGACTCCTCAGTATACGCAAATCAGTCCATGTCATACATCATATTAACAAATTGAAGGATAAATACCATATGATCATCTCAATAGATGCAGAAAAAGCTTTCAACAAAATTAAACACCCATTTATGATAAAAACCCTGCAGAAAGTAGGCATAGAGGGAACGTTCCTCAACATAATAAAGGCCATATATGAGAAACCCACAGCCAACATCATCCTCAATGGTGAAAAACTGAAATTGTTCTCACTAGGATCAGGAACAAGACAAGGTTGCCCACTCTCACCACTCTTATTCAACATAGTTTTGGAAGTTTTAGCCATGGCAATCAGAGAAGAAAAGGAAATAAAAGGAATCCAAGTGGGAAAAGAAGAAGTAAAGCTGTCACTGTTTGCAGATGACCTGATACTGTACATAGAGAATCCTAAAGATGCAGACAGAAAACTACCAGAGCTAATCAATGAATTTGGTAAAGTAGCAGGATGCAAAATTAATGCACAGAAATCTCTGGCATTCCTATACACTAATGATGAAAAATCTGAAAGTGAAATCAAGAAAACACTCCCATTTACCATTGCAACAAAAAGAATAAAATATCTAGGAATAAACCTACCTAAGGAGACAAAAGACCTGTATGCAGAAAATTATAAGACACTGATGAAAGAAATTAAAGATGATACAAATAGATGGAGAGATATACCATGATCTTGGATTGGAAGAATCAGCATTGGGAAAATGACTTTACTACTCAAAGCAATCTACAGATTCACTGCAATCCCTATCAAACTACCACTGGCATATATATGGTGATCTTATCTTTGATAAAGGATGTAGGAATGTACAGTGGAGAAAGGACAGCATCTTTAATAAATGGTGCTGGGCAAACTAGACAGGTACGTGTAAAATACGAGATTAGATCACTCCCTAACACCATACACAAAAATAAGCTCAAAATGGATTAAAGACCTAAATGTAAGGCCAGAAACTATCAAACTCTTAGAGGAAAACATAGGCAGAACACTATGACATAAATCACAGCAAGATCCTTTTTGACCTACCTCTTAGTGAAATGGAAAGAAAACCAAAAATAAACAAATGGGACCTAATGAAACTTCAACACTTTTGCACAGGAAAGGAAACCATATACAAGACCAAAAGACAACCCTCAGAATGGGAGAAAATATTTGAAAATGAAGCAAGTGACAAAGGATTTATCTCCAAAATTTACAAGCAACTCATGCAGCTCAATAACAGAAAAACAAAAAACCCAATCCAAAAATGGGCAGAAGACCTAAATAGACATTTCTCCGAAGAAGATATACAGACTGCCAAAAGACACATGAAAGAATGCTCAACATCATTAATCACTAGAGAAATGCAAATCAAAACTACATTGAGATATCATGTCACACCAGTCTGAATGGTCATCATCAAAAAATCTAAAAACAATAAATGTTGGAGAGGGTGTGGAGAAAAGGGAACACTCTTGCAGTGCTAGTGGGAATGTGAATTGGTACAGACACTATGGAGATTCCTTAAAAATCTACAAATAGAACTACCACATGACCCAGCAATCCCACTACTGGGCATATACCCTTAGAAAACCAGAATTCAAAATGAGTCATGTATCAAAATGTTCATTGCAGCTATATTTACAATAGCCAGGACATGGAACCAACCTAAGTGTTCATCATTGGATGAATGGATAAAGAAGATGTGGCACATCTATACAGTAGAATATTACTCAGCCATAAAAAACAACATTGAGTTACCTGTAGTGAGGTGGATCGACATAGAGTCTGTCATACAGAGTGAAGTAAGTGAGAAAGAGAAAAACAGATACCAAATGCTAACACATATATATGGAATCTAAGAAAAAAAAAAAGGTTATGAAGTACCTAGGGGTAAGGTGGGAATAAAGACCTACTAGAGCATGGACTTGAGGATATCGGGAGAGAGAAGGGTAAGCTGTGACAAAGTGAGAGAGCGGCAAGGACACATATACACTACCAAAAGTAAAATAGATAGCTAGTGGGTAGCAGCCGCACAACCCAGGGAGATCAGCTCAGCTAGGTGCTTTGTGACCAAGTAGAAAAAAAAAAAAACCTAAAAAAAAATCAGAGAGGAAATAAATAGGGACCAAAAAAAAAGAAACCCAATATAAAAGATTAATGAAACCAAGAGCAGGTTTTTAAAACAATAAACAAGTTTGGTAAAACTTTAGCCAGGCTTATCAAGAAGAAGAGAAATAGTATCCAAATAAACAAAATAAGAAATGAAAGAAGAGATAAATAACAACTGATACCACAGATAAAATAAATCATAAGAGAATACTGTGAACAGTTATATGCCAGCAAATTCGACAACTTATATGAAATGGAGAAATTTCTAGAAGCATACAACCTGCCAAGACAGAATTATGAAAAACAGACAATCTGATCACTATGAGTGAAATTGAATTTTAATTTAAAAAACTCTAAGTAAACAAAATTCCAGGACCAGAAGTCCTCACAGGGAAATTCTACCAAACATATATAAAAAAAATAGTACCCAGCAATCTCAAACTATTCCAAAAAACTGAAGATGATGGGACACTCTCCAATTCATTCTATGAGTTTGTAATTACCCTGATATTAAAGCTAGACAAAGCCACTACAAAAATAAAAAATACAGACCAGTATCTTTGATAATATGGATGCAAAAATCTTCAACAAAATATTAGCAAACCAAATCCAGCCATATGTAAAAGGAATCATACATCATGATCAAATGGGATTTATTCCAGGGTCTCTAGGATCACTCAATATTTGCAAATCAATCAATGCGATACAGCACATTAACAATAAGAAGGATAAAAATCACATGATCATCTCAACAGATGCATAAAAAGCATCTGAGAAACTCCACATACATTCATCAAAAACTCTCAACAAAGATGGTATAGGGGGAACATATCTCAACCTATATAAAGGTCATTTATGACACACCCATACCTTACATCATACTTAATGGTGAAAATCTGAAAACTTTCCCTTTAGAATCAGAAACAAGACACAGATGCCCACTCTCACCCCTTCTATTTAACATAGTATTGGAAGTCCTAGCCACAGGTGTCAGAGAAGAAAAAGAAACAAAATGCATCCAAATTGGAAGGGAATAAGTAAAACTAACACTATTCACAGATGGCATGATACCATATATAGAAAACCCTAAAGTCTCCACCCAAACTGTTAGAACTAATAAATGAATTCAGTAAAGTTTCAGGATACAAGATTTATATACAGAAATCTGTTGCTTTATTATACATTAGCAATGAGATATCAGAAAGAGAAAGCAAGAAAACACATCATGAAGAATTAAATACCTAGGAATAAACTTAACCAAAGAGGTGAAAGATCTATACTCTGAAAACTATAAAACATTGATGAAATTGAAAGATATCCCATGTTCTTGGAGTGGAAGAACTAATAATGTTAAAATGTCTATACTACCAGAAACAATCTATAGATTTAATGCACTCTGTATCAAAATACAATTTGATACATACAAATATGAAATTTCTCACAGAACAAAAACAAATAATTCTAAACTTTTTATGAAATCTCAAAAGGCTCCAAATAGCCAAAGCAATCTTGAGCAAAAAGAGCAAAGCTGGAAGTATCACCTTCCTTGACTTCAGACTATAACATAAAGCTACAGTAATCAAAACAGTATGGTACTGGCACAAAAATAGACACATAGATCAGGGGAATAGAATAGAGAGCCCAGAAATAAGTCAGCACTTACAAATAGTCTATGACAAAGGAGGCATGAATATACAATGGGGAAAAGACTGTCTCTTCTGTAAGTGGTGCTGGGAAAACTGGACAGCTACATGTAAAAGAATGAGATTAGAACATTTCCTCACACCATATACAAAAATCACCCCAAAACGAATTAAAGACCTAAATGTTAAGACCTGAAACCATAAAACTCCTAGAAGAGAACATAGGCAGAACATTCTTTGACATAAATTGTAGCAATGTATTTTTTGGATCTGTCTCCTAAAGCAAAAGAAATAAAAGCAAAAATAAACAAATGAGATCTAATTAAACTTAGAAGATTTTGCACAACAAAGGAAACCAATGACAAAATCAGAAGACAACATATTGAATAGGAGAAAATATTTGCAAATGATATGACTGATAAGGGGTTAATATCAAAAAAATATAAAAAGCTCTTATAAATAAATATCAGAAAAAAACTCAACTTGATTAAAAAATGGGCAGAATACCTAATAGACATTTTCCAAAGAAGACAGATGGCTAAGAGGCACATGAAAAGATGCTCAACATTGCTAATTAATAGAGAAAGGCAAATCAAAGCACAATGAGATATTGTAAATAATGCTGCTATATATATGTATTATATATATGTGTGTATGTTTATACATATTTTATATATAAAATGGAATATTATTCAGCCATAAAAATAATAAAATTCTTCCATTTGCAACAATGTGGATGGACCTAGAGAGTATTACGCTTAATGAAATCAATCAGACAAGAAGACAAATAGTGTATTTTATCACTTATATGTGGTATCTAAAAAATAAAACGAACAAGTGCATAATAAAACAGAAACAGACTCGTGGATATAGAAAAACAACTAGTGGATACAAGTGGGGAGAGGGAAGGAGAGAGGGGCAAGATAGGGGTATGGGATTAAGCAGTAGAAAGTAGTGTATAAAATAGATAAGGAACAAGGATATATTGTATAACACAGGGAAATATAGCCATTATTTTGTAATAGCTTTAAATGGAGTATAATCTATAAAAATATTTAATCAGTATGCAGTACACCTGAAATTAATATATTTAAATCAGTTATACTTTAATACAAAAATAAACAAATGCAAATCAAAACCACAATGAGATATCACCTCATGCCTGTCAGAATGGCTATCATCAATAAGACTAAAATAGCAAATGTTTGCAAGGTTGTGGAGAAAAAGGAACTCTTGTTCACTCTTGGTGGAATGTAAATTGGTGCAGTCACCATGGAAAACATTATGGAGGTTCCTCAAACGATTAAAAATAGAAATACTGAATGATCCAGCAATTCCACTTCTGGGTGTTTACCCAATGAAAATGAAAACACTAGTTCAAAAAGATATATGTGCTCCTTTGTTCACTGCAGCATTATTTCCAATAGTCAAGATATGGAAACAACCAAAGTGTCCATTGATACAAGAATGGATAAACATATGTATATATGTATATTACTCATGGGATATTACTCAGCCATAAAAATGAATGAAATCTTGCCACTTGAAATAACATTGATGGACCTAAGGGTATGTGCTAAGTGAAATAAGTCAGACAGAGAAAGACAAATACCATATGATTTCACTTATATGTGGAATCTGAAGAGTAAATCAAATGAACAAACAGAAGTAAAAAGAAACAGATTAATAGATACAGGGAACAAATTGGTGGGTGCCAGAGAGGAGGGGAGTTGGGGGATTGGTGAAGTAGGTGAAGGGGATTAAAAGGCACAATCTTCCAGTTATAAAATAAATGTCATGGGAATATACTATACAGAATATGGAATATTGCCAACAATATCATAATAACTTTAAATGGTGACAGATGGTAATTAGGCTTATCCTGGTGATCATTTCATAGTGCAAATAAATGTCCAATCACTATGTCACACAAATGAAACTAATATAACGTTGTATGTCAATTACACTTCAATTTTTAAAAATCTATGAATGGGATGTAATGTACAAAACCACGATTATATCTAATGCTTTTGTATGATATATATGAAAGTTGTTTAAACTGTAAATTTTGAGTTCTCATCACAAGGGAACTTTTTTTCTTTTTCTCCTTTTGGCATCTATATGATAATATGGATGCTAAATAAACTTATTGAGGTAATTATTTCACTGCATATGTAAGTCAAATTATTATGCTGTATATTTAAACTTATACAGTGATGTATATCAATTTTGTGTCAATAAAACTGGAAAAGAAAACTGAAGAAAAAAGCTTATTATAAATATGAACCATAATATATCCAAATAAAAAGAAAGTAAAATTTAAAGTGTACACAGCATTATTAATTATCAAAAATGTGAATCAAAACTTCAGAGAGATACTGCTACATACCCACAAGAGTGGAAAAAGTCTAATAAAAATTTAAAAACTATTAGAATAATAATTCACATGAATGAATTTAGTAAGGTCATAGAATACAAGATTAATAGAAAAAATTAATTGTATTCTATATAATAACAAATTGAAAGTGAAAGTTTTTATAAAAATGCAAATATATTAAATATTTAATGGTTAGGAACAAATCTAATAAAAGACATCTAATATATGTACAGTAGAAACTTTAAAATATTGATAAGATAAATTAAAGAGGATCTAAATATGATATTCATGGATTAGAAGACTCAATATTGTTAAGATGGTAAGTCTTCCCAAATTGATCTATAAATTTTGTGAGATCTCAATCAAAAATTTCACAAGCTTTTTATTTTTTAGAAATTCATACAACAATTCTAAAATTTTTATGGAAATGCAAAACACTTAGAATAACCAAACACATTTTTAAAAAGGACAAAGATGGTGGACTTACCTGTAATGGTTTCAAGATTAGATATAAACATACAGTAATAAAAACAGTTGGTATTGATTAAAAAATAGACACATAGATAAATAGAACAAAATAGAGAGCACAGAAATAGATCCATACATCTTTTGTCAATGGTCTTTTACTAAGGTGCATGGTGATTCAATGGGAAAAGGCAGAACTTAACAAATGGTTTTAGATAAATGAGATTTAAATGTGGAAAAATAAATATCTACATCATGCAGAAAATTTAACTTAAAATAGATCATAGTACTAAAAGAGCTAAAACTATGAAATTGTTAAAGGTAAATATTAAAGCAAATCTTCCTGAATTTGGATTAGCTATGACACAAAATGCACAAACAACAAAAGATAAAATATAAATCAGATGTTATCAAAATATAAACGTTTTGTACATCAAATAGTACTAACAAGACAGTGAAAGGACAACCCACAGAATAGATGAAAATATTTGCAAATCTTATGTCTGACAGGGAACATGTATCAATAATATATAGGGATTTCACTGGTGGTCCAGTGGTTAAGAATCCACACTGCCAATGCAGGGGGCATGGGTTTGATCCCTGGTCAGGGAACTAAGATCCTGCATGCAACACAGTGCAGCCTATATATATATATATAACAACTCAACAATAAAACTTACAAATAAGTTATTATTAAATTGGTCAAGGATTTGCTTTTTTGGTTTTTTTATTTTTTAACATCTTTATTGGAGTATAATTGCTTTACACTGGTGGGTTAGTTTCTGCTTTATAACAAAGTGGATCAGTTATACATATACAAATGTACCCATATCTCTTCCTGCTAACAACTCCCTCCCTCCCACCTTCCCTATCCCACCCATCTAGGTGGTCACAAAGCACCGAGCTGATCTCCCGGTGCTATGCGGCTGCTTCCCACTAGCTATCTATTTTAGGTTTGGTAGTGTATATATGTCCATGCCACTTTCTCACATTGTCCCAGCTTACACTTCCCCCTCCCCATATCCTCAGGTCCATTCTCTAGTATGTCTGCAACTTTCTTTCCATCTTGCCCTGAGGTTCTTCTGACCACTTTTTAATTTTTTTTTAGATTACATATATATGTGTTAGCATACAGTATTTGTTCTTCTCCTTCTGACTTACTTCAAGCAGTATGACAGTCTCTAGGTCCATCCATCTCACTAAAAATAACTCAGTTTCATTCCTTTTTATGGCTGAGTAATATTCCATTGTATATATGTGATACATCTTCTTTATTCATTCATCTGTTGATGGACACTTAGGTTGCTTTCATGTCCTGACTATTGTAAATAGAGCTGCAATTAACATTTTGGTACATGACTTTTTGAATTATGGTTTTCTCAGGGTATAGGCCCACTAGCGGGATTGCTGGGTCATATGGTAGTTCTATTTTTAGTTTTTTAAGGAACCTCCAGAGTGTTCTCCATAGTGGCTGTATCAATCTACATTCCCACCAACAGTGCAAGAGGGTTCCCTTTTCTCCACACCCTCTCCAGCATTTAATGTTTGTAGATTTTTTGATGATGCCCATTGTGACCAGTGTCAGAAGATATCTCATTGTAGTTTTGATTTGCATTTCTCTAATGATTATTGATGTTGAGCATCCTTTCATGTGTTTATTTGCAATGTGTATATCTTCTTTGGAGAAATGTCTAATTAGGTCTTCTTCCCATTTTTGGATTGGGTTGTTTGTTTTTTTGATATTGAGCTGCATGAGTTGCTTGTATGTTTTGGAGATTAATCCTTCATCAGTTGCTTCATTTGCAAATATTTTGTCCCATTCTGAGGGTTGTCTTTTGGTCTTGTTTATAGTTTCATTTGTTGTGCAAAAGCTTTGAAGTTTCATTAGATCCCATTTGTTTATTTTTACTTCCATTTCTCTAGGAGGTGGATCAAAAAGGATCTTGCTGTGATTTATGTCATAGAGTGTTCTGCCTATGTTTTCCTCTAAGAGTTTGATGGGGTCTGGCCTTACATTTAGGTCCTTAATTCATTTTGAGTCTATCTTTGTGTACAGGGTTAGGGAGTGTTCTAATTTCATTCTTTACAAGTAGCTGTCCAGTTTTCCAAGCATCACTTACTGAAGAGACAGTCTTTTCTCCACTGTATATTCTTGCCTCCCTTAACAAAGATAAGGTGACCATATGTGCGTGGGTTTACCTCATAGATTTCTATACTGTTTCATTGATCTATATTTCTGTTTTTCTGCCAGTACCATATTGTCTTGATTACAGTAGCTTTGTAGTATAGTCTGAAGTCAGGGAGCCGGAAACCTTCAGCTCTGTTTTTCTTTCTCATGATTGCTTTAGCTATTCGCGGTCTTTTGTGTTTCCATACAAATTGTGAAATGTTTTGTTCTAGTTCAGTGAAAAACACCAGTGGTAATTTGATAGGGATTGCATTGAATCTGTAGATGGCTTTGGGTAGTAGAGTCATTTTCACAAGTTGTTTCTTCCAATCCAAGAACATGGTATATCTTCCATCTATTTGTATCACCTTTAATTTCTTTCATCAGTGTCATAATTTTCTGCATACATGTCTTTTGTCTCCTTAGGTAGGTTTATTCCTAGATATTTTATTCTTTTTGTTGCAATGGTAAATGGGAGTGTTTTCTTGATTTCACTTTTAGATTTTTCATCATTAGTGTATAGGAATGCCAGAAATTTCTGTGCATTAATTTTGTATCCTGCTACTTTACCAAATTCATTGATTAGCTCTAGTAGTTTTCTGGTAGCATCTTTAGGATTCTCTATGTATAGTATCATGTCATCTGCAAACAGTGACAGCTTTGCTTCTTCTTTTCCCACTTGGATTCCTTTTATTTCCTTTTCTTCTCTGATTGCTCTGCCTAAAACTTCCAAAACTCTGTTAAATAAAAGTGGTGAGAATGGGCAACCTTGTCTTGCTCCTGGTCTTAATGGGAACAGTTTCAATTTTTCACCTTTGAGGATGACGTTGGCTGTGGGTTTGTCATATATGGCCTTTATTATGTTGAGGAAAGTTCCCTCTATGCCTACTTTCTGCAGGGTTTTTATCATAAATCGGTGTTGAATTTTGTTGAAAGCTTTCTCTGCATCTATTGAGATGATCATATGGTTTTTCTCCTTCAATTTGTTACTATGGTGGATAACGTTGATTGATTTGTGTATATTAAAGAATCCTTGCATTTCTGGGATAAACCCCACTTGATCATAGTGTATGATCCTTTTAATGTGCTATTGTATTCTGTTTGCTCGTTGTTTGTTGAAGATTTTTACATCTGTGTTCATCAGTGATATTGTCCTGTAGTTTTCCTTCTTTGTGACATCTTTGCCTGGTTTTGGTATCAGGGTGATGTTGGCCTCGTAGAATGAGTTTGGTAGTGTTCCTCCCTCTGCTATATTTTGGAAGAGTTTGAGAAGGATAGGTGTTAGCTCTTCTCTAAATGTTTGATAGAATTCGCCTGTGAAGCCATCTGGTCCTGGGCTTTTGTTTGTTGGAAGATTTTTAATCACAGTTTCAATTTCAGTGCTTGTGATTGGTCTGTTCATATTTTCTATTTCTTCCGGGTTCAGTCTCAGAACGTTGGGCATTTCTAAGAATTTGTCCATTTCTTCCAAGTTGTCCATTTTATTGGCATAGAGTTGCTTGTAGTAATCTCTCATGATCCTTTGTATTTCTGCAGTGGCAGTTGTTATTTCTCCTTTTTCATTTCTAATTCTATTGATTTGAATGTTCTCGCTTTTTTTCTTTATAAGTCTGGCTTATGGTTTATCAACTTTGTTTATCTTCTCTAAGAACCAGCTTTAAGTTTTGTTGACCTTTTCTATCGGGTCCTTCAGTTCTCTTTCATTTATTTCTGATCTGATCTTTTTTTGTATGTGTGTGCTCTAAAGAATTTATTCAGACAGTATTCTTATATTCTATATAATATCTATCAATGGTAAGTAACAACTACTTATAAGCTCCTAAACGCACTTCTATGTGTCACAATACATTTAATTATTGTAAAAGGCCAGGAAAATAGCAGAACTATTTGTGTCACATTTGGTGGCAGTGCTAATTTGACTTAGAAATTACTATATAATATTATAGCCTAAACAGTCATTGACATTAATTTCAGATTACACTTCAAATTAAGATAGAAAAATTAAATAGTTATAAAATGATAATTAGAAAACAGCTTAGTACATCATTTAAGACATTTTATCCAGTTTTACATATGCCATATAAAAGTACTCAGATGAATATTATTTTTTACATCTTTATTGGAGTATAATTGCTTTACAATGGTGTGTTAGTGCTTTATAACAAAGTGAATCAGTTATACATATACATATGTTCCCATATCTCCTCCCTCTTGTGTCTCCCTCCATCCCACCCTCCCTATCCCACCTATCCAGGTGGTCACAAAGCACCGAGATGATCTCCCTATGCTATGCGGCTTCTTCCCCCTGGCTATCTGTTTTACGTTTGGTAGTATGTATATGTCCATGCCACGCTCTCATTTTGTCACAGCTTACTCTTCCCCTTCCCCATATCCTCAAGTCCGTTCTCTAGTAGGTCTGTGTCTTTATTCTCATCTTACCCCTAGGTTCTTCATGACATTTTTTCCCCTTATATTCCATATATATGTGTTAGCACACGGTATTTGTCTTTCTCTTTCTGAGTTACTTCACTCTGTATGACAGACTCTAGGTCCATCGTCCTCACTACAAATAACTCAATTTCATTTCTTTTTATGGCTGAGTAATATTCCATTGTATAGATGTGCCACATCTTCTTTATCCGCTCATCAGATCATGGACACGTAGGTTGTTTCCATCTCCAGGCTATTGTAAATAGAGCTGCAATGAGCATTTTGGTACATGACTCTTTTTGAAATATGGTTTTCTCAGGGTACATACCCAATATGGGATTGCTGGGTCATATGGTAGTTCTATTTGTAGTTTTTTAAGGAACATCCATACTGTTCTCCATAGTGGCTGTACCAATTCACATTCCCACCAGCAGTGCAGGAGTGTTCCCTTTTCTCCACACCCTCTCCAGCATTTACTGTTTCTAGATTTTTTGATGATGGCCATTCGGACGGGTGTGAGATGATACCTCATTGTGGTTTTGATTTGCATTTCTCTAATGATTAATGATGTTGAGCATTCTTTCAAGTGTTTGTTGGCAATCTGTGTATCTTCTATGGAGAAATGTCTATTTAGGTCTTCTGCCCATTTTTGGATTGGATTGTTTGTTTTTTTGAGCTGCATGAACTTCTGATCTGATCTTTATGATTTCTTTCCTTCTGCTAACTTTGGGGTTTTTTTGTTCTTCTTTCTCTAATTGCTTTAGTTGTAAAGTTAGGTTGTTTATTTGAGATATTTCTTGTTTCTTAAGGTAGGATTGTATTGCTATAAAGTTCCCTCTTAGAACTGCTCTTGCTGCAACCCATATGTTTTGAGTTGTTGTGTTTTCATTGTCATTTGTTTCTAGGTATTTTTTATTTGCTCTTTGATTTCTTCAGTGATTTCTTGGTTATTTAGGTAGTTGTTGTTTAGCCTCCATGTGTTTGTATTTCTTACAGATTTTTTCCTGTAATTGCTATCTAGGCTCATAACGTTGTGGTCGGAAAAGATACTTGATACAATTTCAATTTTCCTAAATTTACCAAGGCTTGTTTTGTGACACAAGTTATGAGCGATCATGGAGAATGTTCCATGAATACCTGAGAATAATGTGTATTCTGCTTTTTTTGAATGGAATGTCCTATAAATATCAATTAAGTCCATCTTGTTTAATGCATCATTTAAAGCTTCCATTTCCTTATTTATTTTCATTTTGAATGATCTGTCCATTGGTGAAAGTGGCGTGTTAAAGTCCCCTAGTATGGTTCTGTTACTATCGATTTCCCCTTTTCTTGCAGTTAGTATTTGCTTTATGTATTGAGGTGCTCCTATGTTGGGTGCATAAATATTTACAATTGTCACATCTTCTTCTTGGATTGTTCCCTTGATCATTCTGTAGTGTGCTCCTTTTGTCTTGTAATAGTCTTTTTTTTTAAGTCTATTTTTTCTGATATGAGAATTGCTACTCCAGCTTTCTTTGATTTCCAATTGCATAGTATATCTTTTTCCATCCCCTCACTTTCAGTCTGTATGTGTCTCTAGGTCTGAAGTGGGTCTCTTGTAGACAGCATATATATGAGTCTTCTTTTTGTCTCCAATAAGCCAGTCTATGTGTTTTGGTTGGAGCATTTAATCCAATTACATTTAACATAATTATCGATATGTATGTTTGTATTATGATTTTCCTAATTGTTTTGGGTTTATTATTGTAGGTCTTTTCCTTGTCTTGTGTTTCCTGCCTAGCGAAGTTCCTTTAGCATTTGTTGTAAACCTGGTTTGGTGGTGCTGAACTCTCTCAGCTTTTGCTTGTCTGTAAAGGTTTTAATTTCTCCATCAAATCTGAATGAGATCCTTGCTGGGTATAGTAATCTTGGCTGTAGGTTTTTCTCCTTTATCACTTTAAATATGTCCTGCCACTCCCTTCTGGCTTGCAGAGTTTCTGCTGAAAGATCAGCTGTTAACCTTATGGGGATTCCCTTATGTGTTATTTGTTGTTTTTCCCTTGCTGCTTTTAATTGTTCTTTGTATTTAATTTTTGATAGTTTGATTAATATCTGTCTTGGTGTGTTTCTCCTTGGATTTAATCTGTATGGGACTCTCCGTGCTTCCTGGACTTGATTAACTATTTCCTTTCCCATATTAGGGAACTTTTCAAGTATAATCTCTTCAAATAATTTCTCAGTCCCTTTCTTTTTCTCTTCTTCTTCTGAGACCACTATAATTTGAATGATGGTACATTTAATGCTATCCCAGAGGTCTCTGAGACTGTCCTCTATTCTTCTCATTCTTTTCTGTTTATTCTGCTCTGCAGTAGTTATTTCCACTATTTTATCTTCCAGGTCACTTATCCGTTCTTCTGCCTCAGTTATTCTGCTATTGATCCCTTCTAGAGAATTTTTAATTTCATTTATTGTGTTGTTCATCACTGTTTGTTTGTTCTTTAGTTCTCCTAGGTCCTCGTTAAATGTTTCTTGAATTTTCTCCATTCTATTTCCAAGATTTTGGATCATATTTATTATCATTACTCTGAATTCTTTTTCAGGTAGACTGCCTATTTCCTCTTCATTTGTTACGTTTGGTGGGGTTTTGCATTGCTCTTTCAACTGCTGTGTGTTTCTTTGTCTTCTCATTTTGCTTAACTTACTGTGTTTGGGGTCTCCTTTTCGCAGGCTTCAGGTTCTTAGTTGCTGTTGTTTTTGGTGTCTGTACCCAGTGGTTGAGGTTGATTCAGTGGGTTGTGTTGGCTTCCTGGTGGAGGGAACTGGTGTCTGTGTTCTGGTGGATGAGCCTGGATCTTGTGTTTCTGGTGGGCAGATCCACATCTGGTGGTGTGTTTTGGGGTGTCTGTGCCCTTATTATGATTTTAGGCAGCCTCTGTCCTAATGGATGGGGTTGTGGTCCTGTCTTGTTGGTTGCTTGACATAGGGTGTCCTGCACTGTAGCTTGCTGGTTGTTGAGTGGAGCTGGGTCTTGGCGTTGACATGGAGATCTCTGGGAGATTTTCTCCATTTGATATTACATGGAGCTGGGACGTCTCTTGTGGACCAGTGTCCTGAACTTGGCTCTCCCACCTCAGTGATCCAGCCGTGATGCCTGGCTGGAGCACCAAGACCCTCTCCTCCACATCACTCAGAATAAAAGGGAGAATAAAAAGAAAGAAGATAAAATATAATAAAATAACGTAAAATAAAATAAAATAAATTATTAAAATAAAAATAATTAAGAAAAAAAGTTTTTCTAAGTAATGAAAAAAACAATACAAAACAA
Source organism: Neophocaena asiaeorientalis asiaeorientalis (assembly GCF_003031525.2). Taxonomy (NCBI): domain Eukaryota; kingdom Metazoa; phylum Chordata; class Mammalia; order Artiodactyla; family Phocoenidae; genus Neophocaena; species Neophocaena asiaeorientalis. The sequence goes on from NW_020173385.1 coordinate 137,853, forward strand.
AAACAGACAGACAGAACCTGAGGACAAATGGTAAAAGCAAAGCTAAACAGACAAAATCACACACAGAAGCATACACATACACACTCACGAATAGAGAAAATGGGAAATAAATATATATGTCGTTGCCCCCAAAGTCTACCTCCTCAATTTCGGACGATTCTTTTTATATTCAGGTAATCCACAGATGCAGTGTACATCAAGTTGATTATGGAGATTTAATCCACTGCTCCTCAGGCTGCTGGGAGAAATTTCCCTTTCTCTTCTTTGCTTGCACAGCTCCCGGGGTTCAGGTTTGGATTTGGGCCCTCCTCTGTGTGTAGGTCGCCTGAGGGCATCTGTTCTTCACTCAGACAGGACGGGGTTCAGGGGCTCTGACTCACTCAGACTGGGGGGAGGGAGGGGTACGGATGCCTGGCGAGCCTGCAGCGGTAGAGGCTGGCATGACATTGCACTAGCCTGAGGTGCACCGTGTGTTCTCCAGGAGAAGTTTCCCTGGATCACGGGACCCTGGCAGTGGCGGGCTGCACAGGCTCCCAGGAGGGGATGTGTGGATAGTGAGCTGTGCTTGCTCACTGGCTTCTTGGTTGCTGCAGCAGCAGCCTTAGCATCTCATGTCCGTCTCTGGGGTCCGCGCTGGTAGCCAGGGCTTCCACCCGTCTCTGGAGCTCCTTTAAGCAGCGCTCTTAATCCCGTCTCCTCACGCACCAGGGAACAAAGAGGCAAGAAAATGTCTCTTGTCTCTCTGGCAGCTCCAGAGTTTTTCCCGGACTTCCTCCCTGCTACCTGTGACACAAGAGCCCCCTTCAGTTTGTGTTCATGTAGCCAACCCCAGTCCTCTCCCTGGGATCCGACCAAAGCCCAAGCCTCAGCTTGCAGTTCCCACCCGTCCCGGTTGGTGAGCATACAAGCCTCTCGGGCTGGTGAGTGCTGGTTGACAGCGATCCTCTGTGCGGGAATCTCTCTGCTTTGCCCTCCGCACCCCTGTTGCTGCACTCTCCTCCGTAGCTATGAAGCTTCCCTCCTCCACCACCTGCAGTCTCCGCCCAGGAAGGGGCTTCCTAGTGTGTGGAATCCTTTCCTCCTTCACAACTCCCTCCCACTGGTGCAGGTTCCTTCCCTATTCTTTTGTCTCTGTTTTTTTCTTTTTCTTTTTTGCCCTACCCAGGTACGTGGGTAGTTTCTTGCCCTTTGGGGGTCTGAGGTCTTCTGCCAGCATTCAGTCGGTATTTTGTAGGAGTTGTTCCACATGTAGATGTATTTCTGATCTATTTGTGGGGAGGAAGGTGATCTTCATGTCTTAATCTTCTGCTATCTTGAAACTCCTCCTGGATGAAGGATTTGAATAGACATTTCTCCAAAGGAGATATGTAAATGGCCAATGAGAGAAATGAAAAGATTTTCGACATCAATAATTGTTAAGGAAATACAAATCAAATCCACAATTATGTTTCAGATCATACCCACTAGGATGGCTATTATATATAATATAAAAACTATACACATATACCCACAGACACAGGAACAATTGAAGAAGTGTCTGCAAGGATGTGGAAAATTTCAAACCTTCATAAACCTTTGGTGGTAATTTTTGCCAAAATGTTGCAGCCATTTTGGCAAATAGCCTGGTAGTTCCTCAAAAATTAATGCATAGAGTTTTCATATGATCCAGCAATTCCACTCTTACGTATATATCCAAGAGAAATGAAAACTCATGTCTATATTCCGAATTGTATGCAAACGTTCATAACAGCATTATCCATAATAGCTAAAAAAAGAAAACTACCCCAATGTCCATGAACTAAGGGGTGCAGGATTTATGTTTGGGGTGATCAAAATGTTATAAAATTGATTGTGGTGATAAATGCATAACTCTGTGAATATACTAAAAGTCAATAAATTATATATTTTTAATGGGTGAATTATAGGATATGTGATTTATATCTCAATAGACTGTTTCAAACCCTCTTGAAGCTTTAATAAAGATATTTTCAGACATAAAACAGCTGAAATAATTAATCATCGGTAGACCCACATTACAAGAAATATTAAAGAAATTCCTTAAAATGGTAGACAAATGTTACCAGTTGAAAACTTTGATCTACACCAAGGAGTGAAGAGCACCAGAAAAAGTAACTACATGTGTGAATATGAAAACTTATTTTCTATTATTTAAATATCTTTAAAAATAGCTGTTTAAAGAAAATATAACAACAATATATGACACAGTGTATTACATATGTACATGTAAGATATATGAAAACAAGGTGACAAATGGGAGTGAGAAATGGGAGAATGCTGTTATAAGGTTCTCATACTGTAAATAAAGCAGTATAAATCACTTGGAGGTAGACTGTGATATATTACAGTATTTAATACCAACCCAATAGCAACCACTAAACTAACACAGCAAAGGGTTATAGCTAGTAAGTCAAAAAAGGATAAAACATGGAATAATAAAAAATTCAACCAGAAAGAAGTTAGAGAAAAGAGGAAAAGGGAAACAAAAATCAGATGGAACCAATATAAAACAAATTGCAAGATGATGTATATGCAACTTCAACCATATCAATAATCACTTTAAACATGAATGGATAATAAAGTGTAAATAAAAATATTCAACTATATGCTGTCTATAAGAAAGTTACTTTAAATATAAAAATCTATTATATTAAAAGTAAAAAGATAGAAAATGAAATACCATGCAAACACTAAGCAAAAGAAGGCTAGAGTGCCTATATTAACTTCAGAAAAATTAGACTCCAGAACAAGGAATATTATCAGAAATAAAGAGAGATATTACATAATGAAAAAAGGGTCGGTTCTCCAAGAAGCCATAAAATTCTGCATGTGTATGCACCTTCAAAATATATTAGGCAAAAATGGATCTGAAAGAAGCAATAGATAAACTTATGCATATAGTTGGAGATTTCAACACTCCTTTCTTAGTAATTGATAGAACAAGTAAACATGATATCTGTAAAGAATATAGATGGCATATGCAACATGATCGATCAACTTGACCTAACTGATATTTATAGAACACTCTACTCAATAACAGCAGAAGAGACATTCTTTCCACTTGAAATATTCACCAACATATACCATGTTCTAAGTCATAAAACAAATCTTAAAAAAATTAAAATAATACAAATATACAAAATGAGTTATTAAACTACAATGGTATTAAATTAAAAATTGATAACAAAATTAAATCTTGAAAAGTGTCCAAATATTTGGAAATTAAGCAACATACTTCTAAATAACTAGTGCATCAAAGACAGTCTCAAGGGAAATTTTTAAATATTTTGAAGTAAATGAAAATAAATAAAACATACCACATTTTTTAAGATGCAGCTATAAAAGTGCTTTGAGAGAACATTATAGCATTAAATTCTTAAGTTAGAAAAGAAGAAAGATCTTAAATTGGTAAATTAAGTCTCCAAATTAAGAAATTAGAGGAAAAAAGAGCAGAAGAGAACTGAACCTAAAATAAACAGAAGGAAGAAAATAATATAGATTAAAGAAGAACTGAATGAAATTGAAAACAGAAAATAGGAAAATAAATGGTTCTTTGAAAAAGATTAATACAATTGAGAAACCTCGAGCAAGTCTGACCAAGAAAAAAAAAGAAGACAAATTACCAACACCAGAAATTAAAGAGATCTGTACTGATTTCACGGATATTAAGAGAGCAGTAAAGAATTACTACAAACAACTCTATGCCCATAATTAAACAACTTAGATGAAATGGACCAATTCCTTAGAAGACACAAACTGTCAAAAATCACTCAAGAAGAAATAGTAAAAATTGAATTTGCAGTATTAAAAAAAACCTTCCAAAAAAGAAAAATCCAGGTCCAAATTGCATTACTGGTGAATTCTACCAAATGTTTAAGAAGAAATAATACCAATTCTGTGCACTTCCTTTCATAAAATAGGAGGCTGCACACTTCGTACCTCACTCTATGAGGTCAGCATTCCTCTAATACCAAAAGAAAACAAAGGTATTAAAAGAAAACTACAGAGCAAAATCCTTTCTGAACATACATATGAAAATCCTCAGCAAAATATTAACTAATCAAATCCAGCAATATATAAAAAGCATAGTACAATACCACCAAGTTGAGTTCATCCTAGGATAGCAAGATAGGTTCAGCATTTGAAAATCAATCAATGTGTTTCACCATTTTAACAGAAAAAATAAGAAAAGCCACATGATCATGTCAATTGATGCAGAAAAATATTCAACAAAATTCAACATTTGATCCTGATAAAAACTCTCAGCAAATTAGAAATAGACAGGAATTTCCATAATGTAATAAAGAGCATCAGTGAAAAATCTACAACTAACATCATACTTACCTAGGTTAAGAACAAAGCAAGGGTGTGCTCTCTCACACACCTATTCAACATCATAGTGGAAGTCCTATCACGTGCAAAAAGACAAGAAAAAGAAATGAGGCATCTAGATTGGAAAGGAAGAAATAAAACTGTCTTCATTCACAGATACTATGTTTGTGCACCCAGAAATCCCAATGAATCCACAAAAAATCTCCTAAAACTAATAAATGAGTTTAGCAAGATAGCAGGATAAAAGGTCAATAAACATACTGACAACAAGCAGGTGGAATTTGAAATTTTAAAAATACTATGTACAATAGCACTGGAAATAAAATAAAATGCTTAAGTATAAATCTAAAAAAGAGTATATAAATTTTGCTGAAAACTGCAAAACATTGATGAAAGAAATCAAAGATGTAAATAACTAGAGAGATATACTCTATATCCATGTGTTGGAAGCCGCAGTATCATTAAAGTGTCAGTCTTTCCCAAATTGATCTATAGATTAATTGCAATTCCAGTCAAAATCCCAGCAGGATTTTTTTATAGATGTAGACAAGTTACTCTCATAACAAAAACAAAATGAAGCAAAGCAATTCTTTAATATCATTAAATATCTTTAATATCATTAAACAATTCTTTAATATCATTCAAATTATCCAGGTTGCCTCAAAATTTTTTCAACTGTTTGCCTTTTTTGATCAGGATCCAAATAAAATTCATACACTGCAATTGATTTTTTGCCCTTGAAATTTACTGTGAAAACTTCCCCCTTGCAATTTATTTGCAAAGTCAGTAGTGGAGAGGAAATGTTGATGTTTTGAGGGTATGCCACAAACATGGTTGTTTGTAGTTTGGTTTCTCTCAGTTTGGATTTTGCTGATTGCATGGTGTCATTGAACATGTTCCTCTGTCTTCTGTATTTCTTGTAAACTGGTAGCTAGATGTAGAGCAGGGACTGACAAACTACATCCTGCAAGCAAAATGCAGCCTGCCCCTGTACTGACCCTGAGTTAAGAATGTTTTCTATTGGTACATGCTATGTCCTGAATATTTGTGTCCCCCCCCGCAAATTCACTTGTTGAAATCCTAATCCCAAAGGCGATGGTATTAGTTGGTGGAGCCTTTAGGAGGTGATTAGTTCATGAGGGTAGAGCCCTCATGTATGGATCAATGCTCTTAGAAAAGAGATTCCACCGAGCTCTCCGGTCCCTTCCAATACATAACTACACAGTGAGAAGGCACCAGCTTTGAACCAGAGAGAAGCTATTACCAGAGAATGCAACCATGTTGATGCCTAGATTTTGGACTTCTAGACTTCAGAACTGTGAGAAATAAATTTCTCATTACATTTGTAGTGATGTAGAAAAACACATTTTTCTTTTTTTAACATCTTTATTAGAGTATAATTGCTTTACAATGCTGTGTTAGTTTCTGCTTTATAACAAAGTGAATCAGTTATACATATGTTCCCATATCTCTTCCCTCTTGCATCTCTCTCCCTCCCACCCTCCTTATCCCACCCCTCTAGGTGGTCACAAACCACCTAGCTGATCTCCCTGTGCTATGCGGCTGCTTCCCACTAGCTATTTTATGTTTGGTAGTGTATATATGTCCATGCCACTCTCTCACTTTGTCACAGCTTACGCTTCCCCTCCCCATATCCTCAAGTCCATTCTCTAGTAGGTCTGTGTCTTTATTCCCGTCTTACCCCTCAGTCCTTCATGACTTTTTTTTTTTCTTAGATTCCATATATATGTGTTAGCATACGATATTTGTTTTTCTCTTTCTGACTTACTTCACTCTGTATGACAGACTGTAGGTCCATCCACCTCACTACGACAATGAGATATCATCTCACACTGGTCATAAAGGCCATCATCAAAAAATCTAGAAACAATAAATGCTGGAGAGGGTGTGGAGAAAAGGGAACCCTCTTGCACTGCTGGTGGGAATGTAAATTGATGCAGCCACTATGGAGAACAGTATGGAGGTTCCTTAAAAAACTACAAATAGAACTACCATATGACCCAGCAATCCCACTACTGGGCATATACCGAGAAAACCATAATTCAAAAAGAGTCATGTACCACAATGTTCATTGCAGCTCTATTTACAATAGCCAGGACATGGAAGCAACCTAAGTGTCCATCAACAGATGAATGGATAAAGAAGATGTGGCACATATATACAATGGAATATTACTCAGCCATAAAAAGAAACGAAATTGAGTTACATTTTTACAGGGCTGTAAAAAAAGGAAAACAAACAAAACAAAAAAGAATATGCAACAGAGAAAATATGTGGCCCACAAAGTCTAAAATATTTCTATCTGTTCTCTAACAGAAAACATTTCTTAACCTCTAATTTCTCTGACAGCTTAAATATGTTTTTACATAGCTGTTCTGATGAGGTTTTCCAGATGCTCCTGCATCAATTTTGATCATTTATATTTTCCTAAGAATTTGTCCATCTCCTTGATGTTTTCAAGCCTGTTTGCATAGATTTGTACATAGTACCATCATGTAAATTTTTTTTCTCCATTATTACTCTTAGCCTAAATTTTAATCCCAGCTTTACCAGTAACAAAATTTGTGGGCAATTTGGAGCAAGTCACTTATCTCATTTGAGGCTCATTTTCTTATAAAATGGTGATAATAATAAAACCTACTTCACAAAACTTTTGTGAGGATCCAATGCAATAATGTACGTGAAATGGGTTTGTAAAATAGTAGAACTCATGCAGATGCTAGTTATTTTTAACCTGCTAAGTTATTTTAATACCAAGTCATTTTATTTAGGTGGACTTTTCCTTTTTTTTCTTTCTTGTGGTACTCGGACCTCTAACTGTTGTGGCCTCTCCTGTTGCAGAGCACAGGCTCCGACGCACAGGCTCAGTGGCCATGGCTCACGGGCCTAGCCACTCCGCATCATGTGGGATCTTCCCGGACTGGGGCACGAACCCACATCCCCTGCATCGGCAGGCAGACTCTCAACCACTGTGCCACCAGGGAAGCCCAGACCTTTCCTTTTAATCTGACGTTTCTTGAGATAGCGGACGGGATCTAGTACACAGGTGATGGGGTTCTCCTTAGATAGTAAAGACAGTTGTGAGGAGCATAGGCAGAGAATGTGGTTACAGATGCTCACAAGAGGGTAGATATGGCAGTGAAAGCTGCAAGCCCTCTTTTGATTTCTTTTATGTACTCAGTCACGTAGAAGGCAAAGATGTCATCTGAAATTCAGGATGAAAGAAGAAATGTTGAAGTTTTTTTCTTTTTTTCTTTAATATATTTAAGTGGCTCAGTATATACTAATTTCTTTTTTAAAATTTTATTTATTTTTGTATACAGCAGGTTCTCATTAGTTATGCAAATTATACACATTAGTGTATATATGTCAATTCCAATCTCCCAGTTCATCACAGCACACTAACCTCCAATGCCACTTTCCCCCCTTTGTGTCCATAAGTTTGTTCTCTACATCTGTGTCTCTATGTCTGCCCTGCAAACCGGTTCATATGTACCATTTTTCTGTTTCCACATATATGCGTTAATATACGATATTTCTTTTTCTCTTTCTGACTTACTTCACTCTGTATTACAGTCTTTAGGTCCATCCACACCTCTACAAATGAACCAATTTCGTTCTTTTTATGGCTGAGTAATATTCCGTTGTATATATGTACCAAAACTTCTTTATCCATTGGTCTGTAGGTGGGCATTTAGGTTGCTTCCATGAGGTGGATATTGTAAAGAGTGCAGCAATGAATACTGGAGTGCATGTGTCTTTTTGAATTATGTTTTTTTCTGGGTATATGCCCAGAGGTGGGATTGCTGGATCATATGGTAATTCTATTTTTCGTTTTTTAAGGAGCCTCCATACTGTTCTCCATAGTGGCTGTATCAATTTACATTCCCACCAACAGTGCAAGAGGGTTCCCTTTTCTCCACAACCTCTCCAGCATTTGTTGTTTGTAGATTTTCTGATGATGCCCATTCTAATGGGTGTGAAGTGATACCTCATTGGAGCTTTGATTTGCATTTCTCTAGTAATTAGTGATGTTGAGCAGCTTTTTTTTGTTTTGTTTTTTTTTGCAGTACGCGGGCCTCTCACTGTTGTGGCCTCTCCCGTTGCGGAGCACAGGCTCCGGATGCGCAGGCTCAGCAGCCATGGCTCACGGGCCCAGCCGCTCTGCGGCATGTGGGATCTTCCTGGACCGGGACACGAACCCACGTCCCCTGCGTCGGCAGGCAGACTCCCAACCACTGCACTACCAGGGAAGCCCTGAGCAGCTTTTAATGTGCTTCTTGGCCATCTATATGTCTTCTTTGGAGAAATGCCTATTTAGGTCTTCTGCCCATTTTTTGATTGGGTTGCTTGTTTTTTTTAATATTGAGCTGCATGAGCTGTTTATATATTTTGGAGATTAATCCTTTGTCCACTGATTCATTTGCAAATATTTTCTCCCATTCTGAGGGTTGTCTTTTCGTCTTGTATAAGGTTTCCTTTGATTTGCAAAACCTAAGTTACATTAGGTCCCATTTGTTTATTTTTATTTTTATTTCCATTACTCTAGGAGGTGATTCAAAAAAGATCTTGCTGTGATTTATGTCAAAGAATGTTCTTGCTATGTTATCCTCTAAGAGTTTTAAACTGTCCGGTCTTACATTTAGGTCTCAAATCCATTTTGAATTTATTTTTGTGTAAGGTGTTAGGGAGTGTTCTAATTTCATTATCTTCCATGTAGCTGTCCAGTTGTCCCAGCACCTCTTATTGAAGACACTGTCTTTTCTCCATTGTGTATCCTTGCCCCCTTTGGCATAGATTAGTTGACCGTAGGTGTGTGGGTTTACTTCTGGGCTTTCTATCCTGTTCCATTGATCTATATTTCTGGTTTTGTGCCAGTACCATACTGTCTTGATTACTGTAGCTTTGTAGTATAGTCTGAAGTCAGGGACTCTGAGTCCTCAGATCCCTTTTCTTCCCTCAAGACTGCTTTGGCTATTCAGGGTCTTTTGTGTCTCCATACAAATCTTAAGATTTTTGTTCTACTTCTGTTAAAATGCCACTGGTAATTTGATATGGACTGCATTGAATCTGTAGATTGCTTTGGGTAGTAGAGTCATTTTTTCACAATGTTGATTCTTCCAATCGAAGAACATGGTATACCTCTCCATCTATTTTTATCATCTTTAATTTCTTTCATCGGTGCCATAACTTTCTGCATACAGGTCTTTTGTCCCCTTAGGTAGGTTTATTCCTAGATATTTTATTCTTTTTGTTGCAATGGTTAATGGGAGTGTTTTCTTAATTTCACTTTCATCATTAATGTATAAGAATGTAAGAGATTTCTGTGCATTAATTTTGTATCCGGCTACTTTACCAAATTCATTGATTAGCTGTAGAAGTTTTCTGGTACCATCTTTAGGATTCTCTATGTATAGTATCATGTCTTCTGCGAACAGTGACAGCTTTAGTTCTTCTTTTCTGTTTTGGATTCCTTTTATTTCTTTTTCTTCTCTGATTGCTGTGGCTAAGCCTTCCAAAACTATGTTGAATAATAGTGGTGAGTGTGGGCAACCTTGTCCTGTTGCTGTTCTTAGTGGAAATGGTTTCAGTTTTTCACTATTGAGGACGATGTTGGCTGTGGGATTGTCATATATGGCCTTTATTATGTTGAGGTAAGTTAACTCTATGCCTACCTTCTGGACAGTTTTTACCATAAATGCATGCTGAATTTTGTAAAATGGTTTCTCTGCATCTATTGAAAAGATCATATGGTTTTTCTACTTCAGTTTGTTAATATGGTGTATCACATTGATTGTTTTGCATACATTGAAGAATGCTTGCATTCCTGGGATATTATCCCACTTGTTCATGGTGTATGATCCTTTTAATGTGCTGTTGGATTCTGTTTGTTAGTATTTTGTTGAGGATTTTTGCATCTATGTTCATCATAGATATTGGCCTGTAGTTTTCTTTCTTTGTGACATCTTTGCCTGGTTTTGGTATCAGGGTGATGGTGGCCTCATAGAATGAGTATGGGAGCATTCCTCCCTGTGCTATATTTTGGAAGAGTTTGAAAAGGATAGGTGTTAACTCTTCTCTAAGTGTTTGATAGAATTCTCCTGTAAAGCCATGTAGTCCTGGGCTTCTGTTTATTGGAAGGTTTTTAATCACAGTTTAAATTTCATTACTTGTGATTGGTCTGTTTATATTTTCTATTTCTTCCTGGTTCAGTCTTGGAAGGTTATACTTTTTAAGAATTTGTCCATTTCTTCCAGGTTGTTCATTTTATTGGCATATAGCTGCTTGTAGTAATCTCTCATGATCCTTTGTATTTCTGCAGTGTCAGTTATTACTTCCCCTTTTGCATTTCTAATTGTACTGATTTGAGTCTTCTCCCTTTTATCCTTGATGAATCTGGCTAATGGTTTACCAATTTTGTTTATCGTCTCAAAGAATCAGCTTGTAGTTTTTTTTGCTTTGCTGTCATTTTCTTCATTTCTTTTTCATTTATTTCTGATCTGAGCTTTATGATTTCTTTTCTTCTGCTAACTTTGCAGGGGTTTGTTCTTCTTTCTCTAATTCTTTTATGTGTAAGGTAAGGTTGTTTTTTTGAGATGTTTCTTAAGGTAGTATTGTACTGCTATAAAGTTCGCTCTCTGAACTGCTTTTGCTGCATCCTATAGGTTTTGGGGTGTCGTGTTTTCATTGTCATTTGTTTCTAGGTATTTTTAAATTTCCTCTTTGACTTCTTCAGTGATCTCTTGGTTATTAAGTAGTGTATTGTTTAGCTTCCATATGTTTGTATTTTTTTTCAGATTTTTCCTGTAATTGATACTTAGTCTCAGAGTGTTGTGGTCAGAAAAGATACTTGATGCAATTTCAATTTTCTTAAATTTACCAAGGCTTGATTTGTGACCCAAGGTATGGTCTCTCCTGGAGAATGTTCCATGAGCACTTGAGAATAAAGTGTATTCTGTTGTTTTTGTTTGGAATGTCCTATAAATATCTATTAAGTCTATATTGTTTCATATGTCATTTAAAGCTTGTGTTTGCTTATTTATTTTCCTTTTGGATGATCTGTCCATTGGTGAAAGAGGGGTGTTAAAGTCCCCTACTATGATTGTGTTACTGTTGAATTCCCCCTTTATGGCTGTTAGTGTTTGCCTTATGTATTGAGGTCTTCCTTTGTTGGGTGCATAAATATTTGCAATTGTTATATCTTCTTTTTGGATTCATCCCTTGATCATTATGTAGTGTACTTCTTTTTCTCTTGTAATAGTGTTTGTTTTGAAGTCTATTTTGTCTGATTTGAGAATTGCTACTCCAGCTTTCTTTTGATTTCCATTTGCATGGACTATCTTTTTCCAGCCCCTCAATTTCAGTCTGTATGTATCCCTAGGTGTGAAGTGGGTCTCTTGTAGACAGCATATGTATGGATCTTGTTTTTGAATCTGTTCAGCCAGTCTATGTCTTTTGGTTGAAGCATTTAATCCATTTAAATTTAAGGTAATTATCGATATGTATGTTCCTATTCCCATTTTCTTAATTGTTTTGGGTTTGTTATTGTAGGTCTTTTCCTTCTTTTGTGTTTTCTGCCTAGAGAAGGTCCTTTAGCATTTGTTGTAAATCTGGTTTGGTGGTGCTGAACTCCCTTAACTTTTGCTTGTATGTAAAGGTTTTACTTTCTCCGTCAAATATGAATGAGATCCTTGCTGGGTAGAGTAGTCTTGGTTGTAGGTTTCTCTCCCTTATCACTTTAAATATGTCCTGCCACTCCCTTATGGCTTGCAGAATTTCTGCTGAATGATCAGCTGTTAATCTTATGAGGATTCCCTTGCATGTTATTTGTTATTATTCTCTTGCTGCTTTTAATATTTTTTCTTTGTATTTAATTTTTGACAGCTTGATTAATATGTGTCCTGGTGTGTTTCTCCTTGGATTTATGGTGTATGGGACTCTCTGTGCTTCCTGTAGTTGATTAACTATTTCATTTCCCATATTAGGGCAGTTTTCAACTATAATCTCTTCAAATATTTTCTCTCACCCTTTCTTTTTCTCTTCTTCTTCTGGGACCCCTATAATTCGAATGTTGTTGTGTTTAATGTTGTCCTAGATGTCTCTCAGACTGTCCTCAATTCTTTTCATTCTTTTTTCTTTATTCTGCTCTGCAGTAGTTATTTCCACTATTTTATTTTCCAGGTCACTTTTCCATTCTTTTGTCTCAGTATTCTGCTATTGATCCCATCTAGAGTATTTTTAATTTCATTTATTGTGTTATTCATCATTGTTTGTTTGCTCTTTAGTTCTTCTAGGTTCTTCTTAAACATTTCTTGTATTTTCTCCATTCTATTTCTAAGATTTTGGATCATCTTTACTATCTTTATTCTGAATTCTTTTTCAGGTAGATTGCCTATTTCCTCTTCATTTTTTTTTGGTCTTGTGGGTTTTTTCCTTGCTCCTTCAACTGCTGTGTGCATTTTTGTCTTCTCATTTTGCTTAAATTACTGTGTTTGGAGGTCTCCTTTTCACAGGCTGCAGGTTTGTAGTTCCCGTTGTTTTTGGTGTGTGCCCCAAGTGGCTTAGTTTGGTTCAGTGGGTTCCGTAGGCTTCTTGGTGGAGGTGACTAGTGCCTGTGTTCTGGTGGATGAGGCTGGATCTTTTCTTTCTGTTGCACATTTCCATGTCTGGTAGTGTGTTTTGGGGTGTCTGTTGCCTTATTATGATTTTAGGCAGCCTCTGTGCTAATGGATGGTGTCACGTTGCTGTCTTGCTCATTGTTAGGCATAGGGTGTGCAGCAGTGTACTTTGTGGGTCGTTGAGTGGTCTTGGGTCTTGGGGTTGAGATGCAGATATCTGGGAGATTTTCACTGTTTGATATTACAGAGAGCTGGGAGTTCTCTGGTGGACCAATGTCCTGAACTTGGCTTTCCCACCACAGAGACACAGTCTTGACCCCTGGTTGGAGCATGAAGAGCCTGTTATCCACACGGCTCTGAATAAAAGGGAGAAAAAAGAAAGAATGAAAGAATAAGATAAAGTTAAATAAAATTAAATAAGATTATTAAAGTAAAAAATAAGAAATAATTATTTTAAAATATTAAAACATAACAAAAAAAGAAGGAAAGAGAGAAGAGAGCAACCAAATCAAAAAACAAATCCACCAATGATAACAAGCACTAAAAACTGTACT
>NW_020173385.1:151756-154674 GCF_003031525.2 Neophocaena asiaeorientalis asiaeorientalis
AAAAAAAAAAAGGAAAGACAGAAGCCTAGGACAAATGGTAAAAGCAAAGCTATACAGACAAAATCACACACAGAGGCATACACATACACGCTTACAAAAAGAGAAAAAGGGAAAAAAAATATATATCATTGCTCCCAAAGTCCACCTCCTCAATTTGTAATGATTTGTTGTCTATTCGGGTATTCCAGAGATGCAGGGTACATCAGGTTGATTGTGGAGATTTAATCTGCTGCTCCTGAGGCTCCTAGGAGCGATTTCCCTTTCTCTACTTTGTTTGCACAGCCCCTGTAGTTCAGCTTTGGATTTTGCCCCACTTCCTCGTGTAGGTCACCTGAGGGTGCCTGTTCTTTGCTCAGACAGGACAGGGTTAAAGGAGCAGCTCATTCAAGGGCTCTAGCTCACTCAATCCGGGGGGAGGGAGGGGTACAGAGTGTTGGGAGAGCCTGCAGAGGCAGAGGCCAGCATGACATTTCACTAACCTGAGGAGCGCCATGTTTTCTCCTGGGGAAGTTGTCCCTGGATCATGGGATCCTGGCAGTGGTGGGCTGCACAGGCTCTGGGGAGGGGAGGTGTGGAGAGTGACCTGTGCTTGCTCACCAGCTTCTTGGTGGCTTCAGCAGCCACCTTAGTGTCTCATGTCCGTCTCTGGGGTCCTCGCTGAAATCTGTGACTCATGCCCATCTCTGAAGCTCCTTTAAGTGGCGCTGTTAATCCCCTCTCCTTGAACACCACGAAGTGAAGAGGCAAGAAAAAGTCTCTTGCCTCTTCGGCAGCTCCAGACTTTTTCTGGACTTCCTCCCAGTTACCTGTGGCACACTAGGCCCTTTCAGGCTGTGTTCACTCAGACCACCCCAGTCCTTTCCCTGGGATCTGACCTCTGAAGCCTGAGCCTCAGCTCCCAGCTGCCACCCATCCTGGTGGCTGAGCAGACAAGCCTCTCAGGCTGGTGAGTGTTGGTCGGCTCTGATCCTCTGTGCGGGAATCTCTCTGCTTTGCCCTCTGCACCCCTGTTGCCGTGCTCTGCTCCATGGCTATGAAGCTTCCCCCCTCTGCCACCCACAGTCTCTGCCCACAAAGGGCATCCTAGTGTGTGAAAACTTTTCCTCCTTCACAGCTGCACAGGGGTGCAGGTCCCATCCCTATTCTTTTGTCTCTGTTTTTTCTTTTTTCTTCTGCCCTACCCAGGTACATGGGGAGTTTCTTGTCTTTTGTGAGGTCTGAAGTCTTCTGCCAGCGTTCAGTAGGTGTTCTGTAGGGGTTGTTCCACATGTAGATGTATTTCTGATGTATTTGTGGGGAGGAAGGTGATCTCCACATCTTACTCTTCTGACATCTTGAAGCTCCCCCCTCTGTTGGAGAATTATTAATCACAGTTTCAATTTCATTACTTGTGATTGGCCTGTTCATATTTTCTATTTCTTCCTGGTTCAGTCTTGGAAGGTTATAACTTTCTAGGAATTTGTGCATATCTTCCCCATTGACCATTTTATTGGCATAGAGTTGCCTGTAGTAGTCTCTTAGGATGCTTTGTATTTCTGCGGTGTCTGTTGTAACTTCTCCTTTTTCATTTCAATTTTATTGATTTGAGTCCTCTCCCTCATTTTCTTGATGAGTCTGGCTAATGGTTTATCAACTTTGTTTATCTTCTCTAAGAACCAGTTTTTAGTTTAATTGATTTTTGCTATAGTTTCCTTCATTTCTTTTTCATTTATTTCTGATCTGATCTTTATGATTTCTTTCCTTCTGCTAACTTTGGGGTTTTTTTGTTCTTCTTTCTCTAACTGCTTTAGGTGTAAGGTTAGGTTGTTTATTTGAGATGTTTCTTGTTTCTTAAGGTAGGATTGTATTGCTATAAACGTCCCCCTTAGAACTGCTTTTGCTGCATCCCATAGGTTTTGGGTTGTCTTGTTTTCATTGTCATTTGTTTCTAGGTATTTTTTGATTTCCTCTTTGATTTCTTCAGTGATCTCTTGGTTATTTAGTAACGTATTGTTGAGCCTCCATGAGTTTGAGATTTTTACGTTTTTTTTTCCCCTGTAATTGATTTCTAATCTCATACCGTTGTGGTCAGAGAAGATGCTTGATATGATTTCAATATTCTTAAATTTACTGTGGCTTGATTTGTGACCAAGATATGATCTATACTGGAGAATTTTCCGTGTGCACTTGAGAAGAAAATGTAATCTTCTGTTTTGGGGTGGAATGTCTTATAAATATCAATTAAATCTATCTGGTCTATTGTGTCATTTAAAGCTTGTGTTTCCTTATTAACTTTCTTTTTGGATGATCTGTCCATTAGTGTAAGTGAGGTGTTAAAGTCCCCCACTTATATTGTGTTAATGTTGGTTTCCTCTTTTATAGCTGTTAGCAGTTGCCTTATATATTGAGGTGCTCCTATGTTAGGTGCTTATATATTTCTAATTGTTATATCTTCTTGGATTGATCCCTTGATATTTATGTAGTTCCATCCTTGTCTCTTGTAACATTCTTTATTTTAAAGTCTATTTTATCTGACATGAGAATTGCTACTCCAGCTTTCTTTTGATTTCTGTTTGCATGGAATATCTTTTTCCATCCCCTCACTTTCAGTCTGTATGTGTCCCTAGGTCCGAAGTTGGTATCTTGTAGACAGCATATATATGGGTCTTGTTTTTGTATCCATTCAGTGAGCCTGCATCTTTCATTGGAGCATTTAATCCATTCACGTTAAGGTAGTTATCAATATGTATGTTCCTATTACCATTTTCTTAATTGTTATGTGTTTGTTTTTGTAGGTCCTTTTCTCCTCTGGTGTTTTCCACTTAGAGAAGTTCCTTTAGCATTTGTTGTAGAGCTGGTTTGGTGGTGCTGAATTCTCTTAGCTTTTGCTTGTCTGTAAAGCTTTTGATTTCTCCCTCAAATCTGAATGATATCCTTGC
>NW_020173385.1:154914-172979 GCF_003031525.2 Neophocaena asiaeorientalis asiaeorientalis
ATTATTAATCACAGTTTCAATTTCATTACTTGTGATTGGCCTGTTCATATTTTCTATTTCTTCCTGGTTCAGTCTTGGAAGGTTATAACTTTCTAGGAATTTGTGCATATCTTCCCCATTGACCATTTTATTGGCATAGAGTTGCCTGTAGTAGTCTCTTAGGATGCTTTGTATTTCTGCGGTGTCTGTTGTAACTTCTCCTTTTTCATTTCAATTTTATTGATTTGAGTCCTCTCCCTCATTTTCTTGATGAGTCTGGCTAATGGTTTATCAACTTTGTTTATCTTCTCTAAGAACCAGTTTTTAGTTTAATTGATTTTTGCTATAGTTTCCTTCATTTCTTTTTCATTTATTTCTGATCTGATCTTTATGATTTCTTTCCTTCTGCTAACTTTGGGGTTTTTTTGTTCTTCTTTCTCTAACTGCTTTAGGTGTAAGGTTAGGTTGTTTATTTGAGATGTTTCTTGTTTCTTAAGGTAGGATTGTATTGCTATAAACGTCCCCCTTAGAACTGCTTTTGCTGCATCCCATAGGTTTTGGGTTGTCTTGTTTTCATTGTCATTTGTTTCTAGGTATTTTTTGATTTCCTCTTTGATTTCTTCAGTGATCTCTTGGTTATTTAGTAACGTATTGTTGAGCCTCCATGTGTTTGTGATTTTTACGTTTTTTTTTCCCCTGTAATTGATTTCTAATCTCATACCGTTGTGGTCAGAGAAGATGCTTGATATGATTTCAATATTCTTAAATTTACTGTGGCTTGATTTGTGACCAAGATATGATCTATACTGGAGAATTTTCCGTGTGCACTTGAGAAGAAAATGTAATCTTCTGTTTTGGGGTGGAATGTCTTATAAATATCAATTAAATCTATCTGGTCTATTGTGTCATTTAAAGCTTGTGTTTCCTTATTAACTTTCTTTTTGGATGATCTGTCCATTAGTGTAAGTGAGGTGTTAAAGTCCCCCACTTATATTGTGTTAATGTTGGTTTCCTCTTTTATAGCTGTTAGCAGTTGCCTTATATATTGAGGTGCTCCTATGTTAGGTGCTTATATATTTCTAATTGTTATATCTTCTTGGATTGATCCCTTGATATTTATGTAGTTCCATCCTTGTCTCTTGTAACATTCTTTATTTTAAAGTCTATTTTATCTGACATGAGAATTGCTACTCCAGCTTTCTTTTGATTTCTGTTTGCATGGAATATCTTTTTCCATCCCCTCACTTTCAGTCTGTATGTGTCCCTAGGTCCGAAGTTGGTATCTTGTAGACAGCATATATATGGGTCTTGTTTTTGTATCCATTCAGTGAGCCTGCATCTTTCATTGGAGCATTTAATCCATTCACGTTAAGGTAGTTATCAATATGTATGTTCCTATTACCATTTTCTTAATTGTTATGTGTTTGTTTTTGTAGGTCCTTTTCTCCTCTGGTGTTTTCCACTTAGAGAAGTTCCTTTAGCATTTGTTGTAGAGCTGGTTTGGTGGTGCTGAATTCTCTTAGCTTTTGCTTGTCTGTAAAGCTTTTGATTTCTCCCTCAAATCTGAATGATATCCTTGCCAGGTACAGTAATCTTGGCTGTAGGTTCTTCCCTTGCATCACTTTAAATATATCATGCTACTCCCTTCTGGCCTGCAGAGTTTCTGCTGATAAATCTGCTGTTAACCTTATAGGAGTTCCCTTGTATGTTATTTGTTGTTTTTCCCTTGTTGCTTTTAATAATTTTTCTTTGTCTTCAATTTTTGTCAATTTGATTACTATGTGTCTCAGTGTGTTTCTCCTTGGGTTTATCCTGCCTGGGACTCTCTGTGCTTCCTGGACTTTGGTGGTTATTTCCTTTCCCATGCTAGGGAATTTTTCAACTATAATCTCTTCAAATATTTTCTTGGGTGCTTTCTCTCTCTCTTCTCCTTCTAGGACCTTATAATGCAAATATTGTTGCATTTGATGTTGTCCCAGAGGTCTCTTAAGCTGTCTTCATTTCTTTTAATTATTTTTTCTTTATTCTATTCCATAGCAGTGAATTCCACCATTCTGTCTTCCAGGTCACTTATCCGTTCTTCTGCCTCCATTATTCTGCTATTGATTCCGTCTAGTGTGTTTTTCATTTCAGTAATTTTATTGTTCATCTCTGTTTGTTTTTTCCTTAATTCTTCTAGGTCTTTCTTAAACATTTCTTGCATCTTCCTGATCTTTGCCTACATTTTTTTTCTGAGGTCCTGGATCATCTTCACTATCATTATTCTGAATTCTTTTTTTGGAAGGTTTCCTATCTCCGCTTCATTCAGTTGTTTTTCTGGGGTTTTACCTTGTTCCTTCATCTAGTACATAGCCCTCTGCCTTTTCATCTTGTCTATCTTTCTGTGAATGTGGTTTTTGTTCCACAGGCTGTAGGATTGTAGTTCTTCTTGCTTCTGGAATTGTTGAAGTTTTAAGAAGAAAGAAGGTATGATCTAGGAGAGTGGGTTGGTGAATGGACATAAGAAATATGTGTGATCACCAGGCAGCATTAAGGGTCCCTGAAGCTTTGTAGCCATTTAAAGTGAGACCAGGCCACATAGTTATGCTTTGTTTCAGTCACATTTAGCTGACTGTGCAGGCGTTGTGTTTAACCAGGATTGGACTTTTGCCAAGTAAGTGTCATAAAGCAGAAGTGAGGAAAAGTAGTTGAGAGTGTTGCGAAGGAGTGACTGTAGCGATTATCAATGGAACTTAAACTGAATAAGGAGGGAAGAGAGGACATCAGTTGGATGAAGGACAGTAAAATATTGGTATATCAATGATTTGTAGTTCCCAACAGGATCAAAGGATAGAAGAAATGAGCTGGTCTTGTTTCTTCCTGAGCTTTAATTTCTTGCTCATTTCATATACATTGGGGAAGTGACCTTTTATAATAATTCACACACAAACAGAGGTAGGAAATAATTTGGCAGGCTGGCGTGAAGAATTAACTATATTTTAAATTTACATACAATAGGTCAGCTATTAGTGAATCATGTATTCATCTTAAGGGACAACAAAGTCTAGGAAAAACAGTGGGCACTGTCCCCCTTTGTTATATCCACTCACACCATTCTCTTTTCCCAACCTTGTTATAGAGGAAACCTACTTTAGAATGATTCTTATATGTTGTTTTTCATATTGTAGTTTACTTAAAGTAAGAGAAGAGGTGCTGCTTCATACTCCTCAGTGTATCCTTTTCTTTTCTTCCTCCTTCTTTCCTTATTCACAATCTTCCTTTCTGAGAAAGAGAGGTTGGGGAAAGGTGGGAAGAAATGCATAGTTCTACACGCATATTTCTTTTTGTTCTGTTGTAATTTAATGGCAATCTAATTGCATAGGTTTTGTTTTCTTTTCAAAAGTGCATTTTTCAGATGAACTTATTCAGAGCAAACATTGACTAGACATCCTACTTTTTTTAGTTCTTTTTGTCAACTGAGCCAAAATATTCTTCACAGTAGCCCTACATTCTCCATTGTTCTAGTTACAAAAGAGGAGGTATTGCTGCTAAGAAGCAAGATAGTGAAGCACCAGAAAAAGAGGCAGAAGTAATAACAGAAGGAGGTAAGGGAAGGAACATCTCCCCTTGGGTAGCTAGATACTAACATTCACCACTCGATTTGTCTGAGTTCCATTTCACTCCTCAGCCTCCCTTAACCTCTTGACCTTACTTTGCTGACAGAATAGCTTTATGTCCCCTTCCAACTGTGTGAGCCTAAAGCTTCCCATCTCGATATCCTTTTCATGGGCCTTTCTCTCCAACCCTTCACTGGCAGTGTGGGTTTATTTTCTCTTACTTGAAAACAAAAGCGTTCTAACAGATAAAGGACAGAACTTTGTATTTTATATATCTATATATTCTGATTCTTTACAACAAAACTGTATTTCTATTATAAATATTAGTAGCTAACATTTAACTTGTTTAGTCCTCACAACTCTATAAGGTAACTAGTGTTATTGTATCCATTTTACAGATGATGAAACAGAGGCACAGAAAAGTTTTGTAACTTGATAAAAGTCAAGTGAAAAGTAAATGTTGGAGTTGAATTTCATAACCAGGTATTCTGGTTCCAGAGTTTGTGTGCCTATTTACTTCACAAAGTTACCTCTCTTTTTATAAATGTCAATTTTAAAACTAAAGAAAAATGAAAGCAAATTTTCTTCCTTGGCACTGCTACTGCCACCACTATTTTCCAGATATCTATCATCTTGTGTGTGGACTGGGCATCAAACACCTTTCATGCCCCACCTCACATCCTCTCAACCCTAACATTCTTCAAGCAGGTTTAACCTGGCATCACTTGTCTACACTGTGATATATCTCACTTTCTGTCATAGGCCTGTAAGAATCTGTTCTGCCATTTTTTTTTTTTTTTTTTTTGCAGTGTCCGGGCCTCTCACTGTTGTGGCCTCTCCCGTTGTGGAGCACAGGCTCCGGATGCGCAGGCTCAGCGGCACAGCTCACGGGCCTAGCCGCTCCGTGGCATGTGGAATCTTCCCGGACCAGGGCACGAACCCGTGTCCCCTGCATCGGCAGGCGGACTCTCAACCACTGCACCACAAGGGAAGCCCCTTTTCTGCCATTTTTAAGCATGCATAAGTTTGGAAGTGCAAGGGGTTGAACACTCCATGTAGTGACCCTTGACCAATGGGATATGGGAGTGGTAGAGAAACAGTCCACTCTCATGTCCCTCCAGAGGGCGATTCTGCATGTACATTCTATGTGGCTCCTCAGTGGGATCTACCTCCAGTTTTGCAGCTGAAAACATACCCTTCTAATAACTTTCCTTCCATTTCTGCTTCATTCTTCCCAGTATCCTACTCCTGTTGCCTGGGATCACTTCCCAACAACAACATGTATATGAAAGTCCTTGTCTCAGGCTCTGCTTTCTCAGGATAAGACAGATTACTAATCCAATAAGATGTATTTAACTTTATTTTTCACACTTTGCTACTTTCTCACACACTTCCTCATTTAAGCCTCCAAAATTTGCTTTGAATTAAGTAAATGCTGATATTGTATCCCAATTTTAAATAAGATATTCTTGTTCATATATTACAATAATACATGTGAATGATTGCTTTAAAAATATTACAAAGAATATGAGAAGACTATCCTTAGTTCATGGGCTTTTGTCCTCATCTTTCTCTCCTCATGGTTGCAAGATGTTTGTTGCACCTCCACATATAATGTCTGCATTCAAGGCAAGAAGATTGGTGAGAAGGGGCAAGCCATGCAAGATGAATTTGTCTCTTTTATCTAATCAAGCAAACACTTTCCAAGAAGCCTCCCTGGATGACTTCTTTTTTGCTCTCATTAGCCATATGGCCATCCCTGTAAGGAAAGAAGCTGGAAAATTAGAAAATAAGATTGCTGTGATTGACTTGAATCAGTTATAATTCAATACTTGGCCTGGGCACATTGCCACACTGAACAAAAATGGGGTCCTGATAAGAAGTAATAAGGTGTAAATGTATATTGTTTAGGCAATTAAATTCTTATGTCTACATAATACTTACATTTAACATAAATGGTGTTTTTTATAATCTGCTTTTTTCATTTACTATAACATGGACATCTTTATATGTCAGTACAGAAATATCTATGTTATCCTTTCAAAACTGCAAGCTGAAATGTTTAGGCATGAAGTATACTAATGTCTGAAACTTACTTTGAAACATATAAAGAACAAAACAAATGATGCATGAATGGACATATGGATAGAGATGTGATAAAGCAGAAACGGCAAAATGTGGATTGTAGAATCCAGGTGGTGTGTATATGGTTGCTCACTGCACTATTTTTTCACACTTTAGTCTACTATGCTTTGAACATTTTTATATATTTGAACATATTCATAGTAAAATGCTGGCGAAAGTGTTAGTCAAATTGAATAATATGTACAAATGTGTAAGTATGAAAAAATAAATTGAAAATAATATATTTTGCTATAAAATTACAATTAGGACACATACTAAGTGTCTGAATGTAATTTTATGGATTAAAGAAGCAAATATCAACTGCTCTACTGAAAATATCATGGTTTGAAACAGAATAATTAATGTAGGTATACACATTTATAAATGTTGCTGGATATACTTCTAACTGAAAAAAGATATCATGGCAATTACTATTCTGTAAGTTTGTTCATGTCTTCACATATTTTATCTTAAGAGTAAGTTTGGAGTTTTTAATGATCACCTATCCAAAAATATAAAGCACTCTAGTTCGTCTTATACCAATCTTCTACCCTGTTTGTTAAACAGAGAACAGGTGTGTGTAGCCTGAAAGGGCCTCTAGGTAACCTGAATACTGACTGAATCTACAATTGCATTATAACTTGACCTCTCCCTAGCCCATCGTCAGAAGCTCTGAGAAAGCCCAGGGATAAAGTACATGGTGGAGGAGTTAGAGAGATAACTTATTTTGGAGACTGGTGTAGTGATAAAAGTTATAAAAACCTCAGGGAAGTGGGAGAGGATTAGAGAATGGAATAAGGGAAGGGCTGGGCCAGGACAACAACAGGGAAAGAGGTAGAGGTAAATAGAGAGGTTAAGGAGGGGTTTATCACTAATTCTTTACAACAGGAGAAGTGAGAAACTATGTTTACATCAGGAAGGGTGGAATGTTTATACAGAGAAATGCTATACTTTGGGAGAGGCAAGTGCCAGGAAAGGGAAATATTGCAAGTGGGAAACATGCCTGAATTTTATACAGCTGGAAGGTTGCTTGTATATTAGAGAGAGAGGGTTAAGATGGGGTTAATGGATGAGGATATCCAGGAGGACCAATGGCCTCAGAGAGAATAAGCAAGGCTGGCCTTAGCCCCAAAAGGAGGAAAGTCTTAATTGCATTGCCTAGCACTTCCAAAAGAATGTCAAATAGTGGTGATAATAAGAATTCTTCTCCTGTTCTTGGGTTTAATGGGAATGCCAGGTATAGCGTGAGGTTGGCTTCTGGTTTGATACAGATTTATTTATCATGTTAGGTAAGTACACTTCTATTCACAGTTTATAAATATACTTATTTTGTAAACAAAAAATATTGCCCACCATTCGAGTTCTACAGGGATCAAGTCATTAGCTGTTGCAGTGGCTGACCTACAACACACACTGAAAGGAATTCAGGATGAAGCATTCCTTGTTTTGAATGGGCCCCTAGACAGTTAAATGCATATCTATGGAAGAATTTCAATGACCCCAGATTCTTGCATCTTCCCATAGTTAGAGAAGCACTAAAATCATTAACTGATATATCTGATGCTCGTGACTAGCAGTAACTTTTTACCAAGATGTATGCTTGACTACATGTATTTCTCAGCGCCCCGTCCCCAATCATATATATATTGGCTCCTCCCCTACCTCTTTGGAGCAGGTCCTTACAGCTATCTGGAAGGCTGTCTCCCAGGCTATAGTCCTCAGTAAGTCCCAAAATAAAACTGAAACTTACAGTTCTCACATTGTTCAGAGTTTTTTGTTGTTGACAGTTTTGGCAACCATGAAGGGACCCAGAGCAGATTTCTCTCCTTCACCTGAACTCTGTGAGGAATTGGAGCCTTGGTCCTGTGTCCATCCTCCTCCTTAGCAAGTCCAGATGAATTTGAGTAAGTGTCTCTTGGTCTCAGATCTTCCGATTATTGGTTGACAATCCTGAGTTTTATTTGGCTGTGGATAAAAAGGTACCTGACTCCTCAGTTGAGAGACACTGAGGAGGATTTTCCCAGTTGAGAGACACTGGGAAAAAGGGCCTGGTTGAGAAACACTGGGAAGATTTGCTCAGTTGAAGGACACTGAGTGGTTTGGACTGGGTGATTAGGTAGGAGACTGGCCTGATGTCTTTTCTCAATTTGGCTACCTTAACAGAATTTGTCAGAATAACAGTGAAGATACCATATGAGAGTTCTCTGCTCCAAAGAAAAGGGACACAACTTCTCCTGGCCAGTTATGGCTTTCTCAGACAACTGAGAAATTTATGGGAGTGGTGAAGGCAAGTCCTCATACTATGCAGTGGTCCAATAGGGACATCCACTCATTAATTAAAAACTTGCTCGCCCAGGGACACACAATATAAGTGTTGGCCACGCAGTACTCTGAGCACCCATGTGATTTTAGATTGACAGAGGGAGAAGCTGAGACACATAAAAGAGCTGAAATGACTCTAGGGTGACACCTAGAGGGCTTAAATTCACAAACAAACAAAAAACAAACAAAAAAAAATGAAAACAAACAAACAAAAAAAATTCACAAACAACACATGGGTCCACCACATAATTTCATTAGCAATTTCATTCCAACAAACCAACTTTAAAATGGGGAAGAGTTTCCCAAACAGAGAAATGAGGGGAGTCAGAAAACTTCTGACTTAGCACCCCAGTTGAGTTTATGTATATTTGGAACTTATACTTGCAAGTCCTTTTAAATTGTGAATTAAAGGAACTCTTGCCCTGAAATGGCCAAGATGGGCCTCTTTTGATATTCCAAAACTGGTTTCTGTGCATGCAGTTAGAGAAACCTCTCAGAAGGTAAGAATTCTTACCATGTTAGTCAGTTTCCTTGATCTCTGCCTGCAGGGTCTGCTGGAAATTACAGTGGTAAGAGTTTTTCTCTTTCCTAAAATTAGATTAGTGGGAATAAATTTCTGTAGGGCTAGCTCTTTGGACTCAGTGACTTTTGGTTTGAAATTTGGAAGAGTATTCTAGATTTGTTAATCCTTTTCCTCCCAGAGATGGTCCCTGACTTTTGTTGTTGTTGTTTCTGACTTTTGTGTCTTTGGTCATAAGGAGGAAAACCAGTCCTCCTTGGTCTGGTTAGGTTTTCCTTTAGTCTTGCTAGGTATCCTGAGAACTTGACTTGTTGATCAACGGGAATATTCTTTCTGGTTTCCACCATACAGAAGGTGCATATACTGGCATACATTTGGCAGTCAGTCAGATAAACTGAGTGTTCTTTGTCTGAGAGTGTCAGCTCTCAGGGGAGTTTGTCATAAGTGATCTCAGTCCATAAGGGGCCTTGGTCATCTCAACCTTTGTTGTTTCCATGTGTACAATGAAGGTCTCTACTTCTTTAGAATGTCCTTGGGAGTGAAATTTCTGCATCTTGTGAGGGCTGCATGCTTTGCAGTCTCTTGAAGGATGCCTCTTACATACTTGGTTTAACCATAAAAAGGTTTATTGGTTTGAGTCACTATTAAGATCCTGTTCATCAATAGACAAATGATGAGCCCTCTGAATTGGAAAGACTTCAAAATTGTTAAAATTTTAGAAAGGGTTCATCTTAAACACTTGTACCTATTTTAATTGGTATGCAAAACAACCAAAGCTTCTAATTTCCAAAATAGCTTAATTGACGGATTTGTTGTAGAAGGCTAATGAAAGGTTAAAGATATAAAAGGTACCTAAAACAAAAGACTATAAGATTGACTTAGTTCCTACTGCTCCCCTCTATCCTGCTTTATTTGAGTACTCATTCTTGTAATCCTCTGTATGAATTGCTTTTCCACTCTGGAGAGACTATTAAACAGTTACCTTTAGAAATGGGACCACTTGAGGCTGTAAGCAATCCTCTTCAGGTCAAAGGCTGAACTGAGGGCCATAGTTAAAGAATTTCTTAAACCCAGAGAGGATTCTCAAAAGTTTTTGTAAATGGATTACCAAGATGGGAGGCCATTGGTCTGACTAAACAAGTGACCATAGCTGACATTCAGAACCTGATAGAAATTTTTTTGGCTTTCTCCCCCAAGCTAAATATACCCAGAGGGAAGAAAAACATTCCAACATAGGTGGATCAGTATGTCCATCCTTTGATATCATTTATGTGGCTACCCAATTCCTTGAGGAATTAAAAACAGCAGTCTACTCTTTCCAGGACCAGAAATGTAGCTCCAGAAACAATTCAAAGCCCATCAATCTTTTTTTCCACTCCCCGAAACCTCCCCCTATTTATCTTAAGAGGCTTGTAAGTATTGAAAAAAAATTCTGGCCTTATGGGAACAAAAGTCCTCCTAGGAGGCACTTGCATTTCTCTCCCTGAGCCTTTGAGATGTAAATGTTCTACCTAGTCTTCTGGGGGAACTCTTATCTATCTTAAATTTTTAAAATGCAAATTTAAGAAAGGTAACCCTTATCAAAAGAAAATGAAAAAGGGGATAGGTCATTTGGAACTTGACGTGTCAAGGACAAATATAAATAACCTTCAGTGTCTTCTCCATAAATATTAGTAAGAAAAGGTTTGGCCATCTAAATAAGTGACCTTGATTTCTTCCATCTGCCAGAAACCCAATTTGAACACAGCCTTTTCTGTAACTGATGGGTTTTGTGTTATTGTACCTGATTTAAGGCTGAAAATTTGAAATGGGATCTAAGGGGTCTCTGTTTGTGTGTGTCTACATATATGTGTGTGTGTTGTAGATGGTGATATAGCCAAAATTAATTTGTAAAAGAGTCCTATTTAGTCGGTTTAAAGAAAATTAAGCACTTAGATAGATCCTCAGAAATATGGAAGAAACTAAAATGAATTTCAGGTTCACATGAACTGGGAAATATTCAGTACTAAGTTAATATTTGGTATTAAAGTTAGTTTATTATTAATGTCTTTAGAGTCATCGACATTAAACATAATACTTTTATTGTACCTAGATTTACTAGAAGTTAAATAAGACCTTATATCTGTTGCAAAATTTGTCAGCCAGAAAGATGACTTGATATAATAAAATTTTTATAAGTAAATTAAATGTAAATGGGTTAAGAGTTTTTAGGTGAACCCTTTAAGAATAATCCTGTTTTATGGTGTGTCTACTTAGAAATCGTTTCTCCTAATCTTTTTGGCAACTTCAAACTTTAGGGTTTTGCTAAATTAAATTAAATGATGGAAGCTTATTGAATATCTAGATCATTCCCAAATAAAATAAGATACTGAAACATTAATTACTAAACATAGGCTTCCTTTTACAGAGAACCTAAAGATATTTAGGACTATTAATAAATATGTTTGGTTCCATATGGAGACATTTTCTATAAGAAAGCACATATTTAAAAAAAATTATAAATAGTATTTAGAAGTTTGCCAATCTACAGAATGCTAATGTAAAAGACAGTTCATAATTGCTTACTTCTTAGTTTTTGCTACAAATGAAGGCTTTTAAGAGTTGAGAATTATAATTAAAATATGTGATTAAAACCACTAAAAATTAATAAGGAAAACATCTTTGTATGCAAGGAAAAAGAAGGTATAAAGAATGGAAATACACTTAGCTCAGGGAAGAGAAAGTAGTTTTGTCCTAAAGATAGCTTTAAAAGAGAGAGAGAATGATGGCTTCCACAACACATATACTAAAATTGGAACGACACAGAGAATATTAGCATGACCCCTGCACAAGAATGACACACAAATTTGTGAAGTGTTCTATATTTTTATTAGCAGATGCAAACTACTATATATAGAATGGATAAACAACAAGGTCCTACTGTCCAGCGCACGGAACTATATGCAGTATCCTCTGATAAACCATAATGGAAAAGAATATGGAAAAGACTATACATAAAACTGAATCACTTTGCTGTTTAGCAGAAATTAACACAACATTGTAAATCAACTATACTTGAATACAATAAATTTTTTAAAATAAAAAAATTAAAGTAAAATGAAATCTTATAAAAAGAGAGAGAGAAAAGGAAAACATAGGACAAAAATCTAAAGGTTAAAAAAAAGTAAGTTATAGAAGTTTTGTCGAAGAGAAGACTTGAGAATAGAGTTCTGTATGTGATCAAGACTGGATAAGATTAGAATAAATTGTAAGATGGTGCAAAACCTGAATTTGGTTTTCTCTCTGTTAAGAGCACGAAGTTTTAATGGGATATTGATATGCTCTTGATAACAGATAGTAAAGATTTTTTACCTTTAAAAAAATATTTATTTATTTATTTTTGGCTGTGTTGGGTTTTCGTTTCTGTGCGAGGGCTTTCTCTAGTTGCGGAAAGCGGGGGCCTCTCTTCATCGCGTTGCGCGGGCCTCTCACTATCGCGGCCTCTCTTGTTGTGGAGCACAGGCTCCAGGTGCGCAGGCTCAGTAGTTGTGGCTCACGAGCCTAGTTCCTCCGCAACATGTCGGATCTTCCCAGATCAGGGCTCAAACCCGTG
The DNA here is from genome assembly GCF_003031525.2 of Neophocaena asiaeorientalis asiaeorientalis. Taxonomy (NCBI): domain Eukaryota; kingdom Metazoa; phylum Chordata; class Mammalia; order Artiodactyla; family Phocoenidae; genus Neophocaena; species Neophocaena asiaeorientalis. Next base: position 167,048 of record NW_020173385.1, read on the forward strand.
TCCCCTGCATTGGCAAGCAGATTCTCAACCACTGCACCACCAGGGAAGCCCAATTTTTTACCTTTTAAGTAAACTGTTGTAACTTTCTGTATTTTGCTTTTGAAATCTTTTGTCACTTTGCTTGGGTGGATAACTAAGTACTGTTACATAGTGACCTATGATCCTATTTGACCAAGTGTTTTAAACCCTTTTTAATATATTTGACAAACGTCCCCAAAATCAAATTCTAAATGAAGTTCTTTTGACCTGTAGATAACATTGAGGTTTTCCAGAATGCCTCCGGAGCACCTCAAGATTTGTTTTCTCTCCTTATCAAAGAAAGACATTAAACTAATTAGGCTTATTTGATATGTTAAATTACATGGGAAGCATTGCTAAATGAGTGGTGATAAACCTTCTTAGGTTGTATAGTATAGATAATTGTCATTAATATAAATGTTCTAGAAATTATGTGAAATTTCTAAAATTTAAATGTGTCCTCGTGTAGTATCATCAGTCATAATTCTAATTATTGTTTTAAAATTGTATGCCACTAAAACAACAAATTTCTTTGACAATTGCTTTGTAAACAGGTCTTTAACCTTGCTTTTTAAGTCTTTTGTCTTTTATAGACAGTTATTTTTGTACTCTGATGCTTCTGTAAAAATGCTTCATCTTCCAGAAGATTCATAGAAAGAAAGAACCTTTTGACAAATACACGTTTCTGATAACTTTCAGCTCATACCAGTGAACAGGTTAAGAAATTAAAGAATTCTCCAGCATTTATTGTTTGTAGATTTTTTGATGGTGACTATTCTGACTGGTGTGAGGTGATACCTCATTGTAGTTTTGATTTGCATTTCTCTAATTATTAGTGATGTTGAGTATCTTTTCATGTGCCTCTTGGCCATCTGTATGTCTTCTTTGGAGAAATGTCTATTTAGGCCTTCTGCCCATTTTTTGATTGGGTTGTTTGTTTTTTTGATATTGAGCTGCATGAGCTGTTTGTATATTTTGTAGATTAATCCCTTATCCATTGATTCATTTGCAAATATTTTCTCCCATTCTGAGGGTTGTCTTTTCTTCTTGTTTATGGTTACCTTTGCTGTGTAAAAGCTTTGAAGTTTCATTAGGTCCCATTTGTTTATTTTTGTTTTTATTTCCACTTCTCTAGGAGGTGGGTCAAAAAAGATCTTGCTGTGATTTATGTCAAAGAGTGTTCTGCCTATGTTTTCCTCTAAGAGTTTTATAGTTTCTGGCCTTACATTTAGGTCTTTAATCCATTTTGAGTTTATTTTTGTGTATGGTGTTAGGGAGTGTTCTAATTCCATTCTTTTATGCGTAGCTGTCCAGTTTTCCTAGTGTGGAGAAAAGGGAACCCCCTTGCACTGTTTGTGGGAATGTAAATTGATACAGCCACTATGGAGAACAGTCTGGAGGTTCCTTAAAAAACTAAAAATAGAATTACCATATGACCCAGCAATCCCACTACTGGGCATGTATCCTGAGAAAACCATAATTCAAAAAGATACATGCACCACAATGTTCACTGCAGCTCTGTTTACAATTGCCAGGACATGGAAGCCCCTAAATGTCCATCGACAGATGAATGGATAAAGAGGATGTGGCACATATCTACAATGGAATATTACTCAGCCATAAAACGGAATGAAATTGGGTCATTTGTAGAGACGTGGATGGATCTAGAGACTGTCATACAGAGTGAAGTAAGTCAGAAACAGTTAAACAAATATCGTATATTAATGCATATATGTGGAATCTAGAAAAATGGTACAGATGAAACTGTTTGCAGGGCAGAGATAGAGACACAGACATAGAGAACATACGTATGGACGCCAAGGGGGGAAGGGGGGCGTGGGATGAATTGGGAGATTGGGATTGACATATATACACTAATATGTATAAAATAGATAACAAATGAGAATCTGCTGTATAGGACAGGGAGCTCTACTTTGCTTCACTGTACAGTAGAAACCTACACAACAGTGTAAAACAATTATGCCCCAATTAAAAAAAAATAAAGAATTGTAATGGAAACCCTGATGACTTCATAAAACTGTTAACAGAAGATCATGATCAACAAGAATTAGTTACATAGGGCTGAATGTTAGTTTGTATAACTTTCTGTCTGAAATATTACTAGTTTTTAATCTTGGTTGTCCAAATATAAGGAAACCCTTCACTTTAAGTTAATTATGACTTACAGCAATTTGGTAAATTATAACTTTGTAAGCAGAATTGTAGCATTCATCTTTTCTCACTACTTGATTCCTCCAGAATTTGGGAACTCAGTGAATATTATTTTTATGGCAATGTAGCTATTTGCATAAGTTCGATAAGAGTCTGTTCTTATAACAGGACATATTGGAAACATTGGTTATGTTACCTTGTTTTTGACTGGAATGTCATATTTGAGAAATTGCACAGAATCAGATATGATCAGATAGCTTTAAAGAACTAAGGTGAACTTTATGGAGCCATAAAACCCCTTGGAAAAACAATCTGGTACCTTGCTTACAAGGAGCCCAGCAGCCTTACCAGGTAAATAAGAAAGGTCACTTCCTGGCCGCCCCAGAACCTTGAAATATTTTGAGGACCTAGAGAAGGGAGGAATTCACCCAATCTATATATAGGTAGTACAGGCGAATCTGATGACAAGCACTTGGCGTGGCTTTACTGGCCTTGAAAGGCCTTTTAAAGTTCAGTCTGAGATTCCTTATGAAACGTTCCAGCACAGCCAATTTAAAGTAGCTTGTGTGATCAATTACTCTTATGCAAATAATCAGGCAAAGTTTATTGAAACCAGACTTATTTTGCAAGCAAATTAGTCAACTTGGCTATATTTTGTAGAAATGAGGGTACTTTTAGATAGAAAAAGATCGTTTCTGTAGATGTTGGGTTCTAGTGTTGTCTTTGAGGTTTTGTATTTACTGCTTAAGACTCACTTCCTGGATGGCTTCTTGTTACTATGTTGCATTATGACAAAAGTTTAATTGAATTATTGAAAGGACATACTAAGATTGTTTCTGAAGCTTATCACATCAGCTTATCTTTGGATGAAGATCAGGTGGCCTATGGCCTGCAACCAGGAGATGATGTACACTGGAAAAGACATCATTGAAAGGACTCTCTCCAACCTAGATTACAGGACCCTTGTCAGATACTCTTAATTAGCTCTTGCACAGAATAACTGAAGGGAATTGATTCTTGGATTCATATTTCCCACTTGAAAGGGCCCTTGCACTGGACTGGTCCATAGAGAGGACTGCTCACCTCAAACTCACCTTAAAACAATGCTCAAACGGAGGAGAGACGACTCCCACCCCAGGAGGAGAAGAAGACATCAGAACGAGACAGCTATCCCAAGATGCTGGACCTGACCCATATGATTATTTATTGTGTTTTTTCATTTCTTTGGCTTCTGCACATAACTCAAATGTTTTTCTATCATTGGCACAAGTCCCATGTAGACTTTAAAAATTAATCCAATTGTTGGATTTATGGTCATTTACCTATGTCAAGTACTTCTTGGTGGATTTCTCCAAGGCTCTAATTGGATGGTCCTTAGGAAAATTATTCTAGAAGAAAGAAGTTATAGTTTTGTTCGAGCCACTTTTGTTATTGCTAGATGGGACCCCTTCATTGGCCAATCAATCATACTTGCTCTGACCATGGTCATAAATATGAATGACTTAAATCTGCATCATAAGCACCCTTGTTTACTGTGCTTTTCCTGGTAACCTCCCATAACTGACGCTCCCCACCCTCAAAATCCTCTTTTGTCTTTAGCTGAGGATAGTATTTAAGGTGAGGGCTTTGGCTATTTTGGTGAGTTACTCAGTTTTTCTGGGTCTCTTCCATGTATACGTTATTAAATCTTGTTTGATTTTCTCCTGTTAATCTTTCTCATGTCAATATAATTCTTAGACAAGCCAGAAGAATGTAGATGGGTAGAGGAAAATTTCTTCTTCCCTGACGATAGCCTTGGAAACCATCCAGTACCTTGGGGGTGGGAGGGGAGGATAGCTCTTTGGCAACTTTTTTTTTTAAAGTAACACATGTATATAGTAAAAATTTCAAACTGCATGAAAGGTCATACAATGAATAGCCCTCCCTTGAAAGCCAATAAATAGTCCCTCTCATCTCTTATTGCTAGTCCCTCAGTTTCTCCCCCAGAGGCAACCACTGTTACCAGCTTCTTGTGTAGTCATTGGGACGTAGTCTGTGAATATTCAAGTATATGGATATATATTCCCTTCTACTTTTTTACATAGATGTTAGCATATGATATAAACTGTTCTGCACCTTGCTTTTTATATATTGTTTTCTTCCAAAATTTTGTCCTCACGAAATATCTTGCCTCCTTTTTGAGTTAATTTTGACCATTTCTCCAGGAAACTGCCTGTTTCCTCAATATTTTCCAGTTGTTTTCAGAGTTGTACGTTATATTGTCTTGTAATTTAGAACAACTAACAAAGTTCTTCATACCTATTGGTCTAAATGTTAATCCCTCTTCTAACACTTACAAACTTTCTAAGCAATTTTGGGCAAGTCCCGTGAGTCGTGCTGTGTGGTAAATGTTCATAGTCTAACAGAGGGTAATGATTGTAGTGTATTAAAGAATGATGAGTGAGTTTGGCAATTTTCTGAGATATACTTGCAACTAAAAACATAAAATAATTACTATTTTAGGAGCTTAGCCCTATGCCACCCCTTCCTCTATAACCTTCTTTCCTGAGTTTCTCTTCATAACATATTAACTCACACTCAACCTGTACCCTATTAGTTAAATAAGGAAAACTGGCATTTTTAGACTGAAATAACGCCTAGGTAAGCCAAATACTGACTGCCTCAACAATTGTTTTATGGCCTGTCCTCCTCTGAAGCCAGCATCAAGGCCATCTTGAAATGAGTGGTAAAGAGGCCAAGAGATGAGGCTGGGTGGTATAAGTTGTGGTTTTCAGTTGGGGAGAGATAACTAATTTTGGAGGTTGACAAGGAAATAGAAGAGGTTATTAATGGCCTCAGGGAAGCCGGAACGGATCTGGTAATCTGATAATGAGTGCTGAGGTCAGGACAGGGGTAGGGGTGGCATTGAGGGTGGGAATGGTAGTGGGAGGGGTGGAGCAGGTGTGGGAAGCTGAGGCTGGGCCTGGGGAATTGTATTCAATACATAATAATCTCTTGTAACATTAAAAAAAGTTTCATATCTACTGGCCTAAATGTTCATATTATTCCCATCAGTATTTGCACAAGTACTGAAACTGTGCTTAGTCTGAGAAGGAGAATTATAAGAATATTTAAACAAAACAGAACAACAAACACACACACATCTCATTAGTTTGGGAATTTCTTCACACTACAGCCACATTCTTTCTTCTTAAGTTTACTACTTGTGTGCTTTCCTAGATTGCCCACCCAAAAAAATAAGGCTAGCTCACATCATCCCCTACCCTGTTTGTTAAAAGTGGAAAACTGGTAATTACTTGCCCCAGTGGGCACTCAGTACCCTGCATATTGCTTGCATCAACAATGGATGTATTGCCTGAGCCCATTTTAGCCTGAGGTGAGGTGAACTGGAGTCTGAAACACAGAGAAAGTCCCGAGATAGGACAGGAAAACGAGATAGGGACATGTAGTTTTCTTTAAAAAGCTATTCTTACAATAATCGCCCTCTTTCAGCCTTGAACATCTTCAGTACTTGCCCTAAATCGCTTAGCAACTTTGTAAACTGTGGTAGATTGTGGTGGGATTAAAATGTTGGCCAATGCATACAGAGAAGTTTCCCCCCACCCCGACCCCAAGGGGGTGAGGGAGAAAAGCAATTTCGGAGGTCGGTGTGGAGACAGTATGAAAGCTTGTAACAGCCCAGTAAGTGGGAAGCTGCTAAGTAGCGGAATGGGAAGCGCAGGTAATCATCCAGGCGAGGGCG
>NW_020173385.1:173017-237700 GCF_003031525.2 Neophocaena asiaeorientalis asiaeorientalis
GGCCGACGGGAGTGCGCTGAGGATCGGGGTGGAGTGTTAAAAAGGGAGCGTGTCCAGCGAGACCCGTGGCCCAGAAGAAGGGAAGCGAGGCGACGCGAACCCCTGCCCCCCACCCAGAGGACGAGGGAGGAGGGCCGAGGGCCGTGGCCGCTAGCAGCTGCTAGGCGCTCTTCGGTGACGCGGCCGCCACGCGCAGACGCGCTGACGGGCCGCAGCCTCCACGTCTCAGGTTCCGCAAAGGCCTGTGGGAGCGACCCGGGAGAAGGAGGGCCAAGATGGCGGAAGCGGCGGAGTCTCCCGGAGACCCAGGGACAGCAACGCCCAGGCCCCTGGTGAGCTTGGGTTCTGCGACAGAAGGGACCGAGGGTGAGGCAGATGCCCCTTAAGGAAGTCGGGCGACGGGCTCGTGGCGTGAAAGAGCCGGAATCCCTTCCTCACGGCAGGTCCTTCCTGTACCCGATGCCAGAACAGGTCCCAGCACTGCGCCTGTTCTTTGGGCTAACCGCTTCCCCCCACCCGCGTTGTTTCCACGCCTTCTTGGGAAACTTTCCTTTTTATCCTCGTCCCCTGCATTTTGTTAAATGCTGAGCTTTAGGCGATTTAAGTATCTTTGCATCTACTGTCCCCTCATTTTATGGAGACTTGTCACTAGCCCTTGTTGGAGTACCAGAATTCTGGGATTAATGAGAGATTACTTCCCACGGGACGTTATAACGTGACTGTTGATTTGCTCAGTGACCCCCAGTCGTCTTGGTTTTATCCCTGCCCTCCCTGTCGCAGCTCCTTGCAGTCCTCTTCATGATGCTCTCTTGCTCCTGTCTCTGCAGAGGATAGGATTTCTACTGCAAATACTACAATTCCAAAGCCTGAACAGGTATTTAAGAAAACAGGCTTTGGAGTTAAAGTTAACTTGGAGGTAAAGTTATCACCCACTCTGCCGCTTGTGTGAATTTGGGCAAGTCATTTCATGGAGAGTTTTTTCATCTGTAAAATGGAGTTAAAAATACCTGCCTCAAAGAGTTTTTACAAAGTTGTAATGACAAATTATGTGACGTGTCTAATACAATCAGTGCCATAACTGAGTGTAGTCAGCTCAACATTCTGCCCCCCAATCCCTCCTCCCATATGTTTAGTTATATACCAAATAGTGTTTAATTATATAGTAGTTGCTCAATAAATGGTACATCCCTTTTCTCTGTTTTAAATTGGCAACTTAACGTAGTAGAGGACTGACCTGGGAGTCAGGTGAAACTGATTCTAGTTTTGGTTCTGCTTAGTAGCTCTGTTTGTTCATCACTTCATTCATTTGACAGATATTTATTGAGTATCCGCTATGTTCCAGGCACTCTTTTAGGCACTGAAGATACAACAGTGAAAGAGAGTGAGTAGGTCCAAGTTCTCATGGAAGACTTCTGACCTTGAGGAAGTCACTCTGAACCCCCGTTTCCTCATTTGGAAAATGAGGGTAGTAAGTCACCACAGAATTAGAGTACTAAATGGACTAATATATGCATAGTGCCTGGTATGACATAGTTACAGGTGCTTAGGTGTTTTTAGTTCCTTTCATCTAAACTGACCCACTTCTCTTTTATGAAGCTTTCCCCCAATTAATTTTAGTGGTTCTGGTTACTCATTACTCAGTATCCAGTCCACTTCTATTCAACAATGTTTATTGAACTCCCACAGTGTGTAATACACTATGCTAGTTGCTTTAGGAAATACAAATGGCCTGTCCTTATGTTTACAGTCTAATTTGTAGGGATAAGACAAATGTATAATGCTAAAATAAGACACTATATAAGAAAGTTACACATAAAATATTAACAATTTAAAAGAAGATGCTATCATGTCTAGTTGGGGTGATGAAGCAAGCTACATGGTAGAAGTTATATTTGAGGGCGCCTCAGAGGATGGGTAGGATTTGAATTGCAGGTGAGCATAAGAGCTATCAATGATTGACCACCTGCTATGTGCCAGGATTGTACTAAACATCCTCTGCATATTTTCTAAACTTCACAGCAACTATTTCAGTTAGGTGGTTTTTGAACTATGTTTTACTTGCAGGTGAGGAGATGAGACTCAGAGAGATTTGATGATTTCCCTAGGGTGGCTAGGCTGAAAATTGAACTTAGGTCTGCTTCTGAAACCAAGACTATTTCCAGTAATGCTACAGAGCCTCTCATTGGTGAAGGTACAGAGGTTAGGAGGTGCTAATGCATTTGCAGAACAACAGAGAGATTACTTTGGCTGAAGCACAGGGAAGTATTAGGAGGTAAACCTTAAAAGATAAGGCTACTAAATTAGGGAGGCAGTATGGAACAGTGGTTATGGATGTGTGCTCTGGGGTCAAGTCGTCTAGGTTTGGTTCTATGCTTTGTCACTTAACTAACTGTAGGATATTGGGGAAATTACCAAACCCCTCCATGCCTCAGTTTCCCTGTCTGTAAAATGGAGATAAAGTAATACTTACAGGGTTGTTCGGTGGATTAAATGAGTTAAAACACATAAAACACTTGGTAGAGTGCCTGGCACATAATAATCATGTAGTGTTATTTCTTCTTACTGACTACTATGCCGAGAGGTTTAATAGGCCACAAGGAGCCACTGGAAATTTTTGAGGAGGGAAGCGTCTTAAATCATGAATTTGACAACATAACAGAGGAGTTACCATGGGGAGTATCTGGAATCTAGGATACCAGTGCAAGTGTTGCGGTAGTTCCAGGAAGAATTGATGACTGTTTGGACTACAGCAGTGGCAGATGTGAAGATTTGAGTAAGGCGGAATGCTCGAGGGTTTGCAGTGCTAGGGAGAATGTGTCTTACATAGTGCTTTTCAAACTTTAACGTGCAGAGCAGTCATCTGGGGTATTTTGTTAAATTGCAGATTCTGATTTAGTAGGTCTGGGATGAGGCCTAAGATTCTGCATTTCTAATAAGCTGTCAGGTGGTGCTGCTGCTGCTCCTCCCAGTATCACATTTTGAAAAACAAGGCTATAGACAAATGGGAGGAAGTGATACCCTGAACAGAAATACAGAAGAGGAGAATGAGGGCCCTAAAAGTTGATTAATTCACTCTTGGAAATGTTTAGTTTGAGATATTGGCAGGCCATCCAATAGATATCCAACAGGTAGTTGGACACTGAAATCTGGACTTCAGGGCTCACAAGAGGTCAGGACTAGAAAGGTTGATTTAGGAGTCATCTGCATAGAGTTGAAAATACAGAATCTTGGGTAATGCCTGTCTATTGCCTGTCTGTTTAAGGAGCAGGAAAAAGAGCCATAATAATCGCTGTAGCCTGGGGTCTGGAAGGAAGCTGGTCCCAGGTGAAGGTGCTGGCTAGAGACCATGCCACTAAGCCCCCACCTCCACCTCTTGGACTGAACTGTTTCCTGCTTGATCCACCCCACCCCTCCCTCCACCTTGTTGACTTCTTTCTCTCTTTAGGATTTTGGTCAATAGTATGAGCCATCTGCTCCCAGCCACTTTCTTAAGGCTGCAGTCCCTGCTTTTACTGTGTGTTTTTGGCCCTGCCTCTATCTCCTCCCCTCATTGGCCCAAGCCAGGCAGCAAAGTGTGCACATGTGTTCATGTGCACACATGTGTATGTATGTGCACAAGGCTGCCTGCACAGAGGAAAGGGAGGGACATGGGGTCCAAGTCACCTTTCATCCCCACTGAGGGGCTAGTCAGAGAGCAGGGTCCACTAGCTGAGGTCCTGGTGGTATTGTCTCATATATAGGGCTAGAGAGCCACAGATCCTGCCTCAGTTCGCTGAGCGATGTCACTGATTCTCTGGGGAAGAGATACTGAGGAAGGGTTGGGATGGGGGATGAGTGGGAATCACATGGCACTTTAGTGACTGCAGTGACTTCTGAAACAAAGTAGCTGGAGTTAGGCCAAACTTCCCCAGTTAAGGGCACAGTCTTCCATAAGAATGTCCTCACTTCAGATACCAGCTGCAGGACTAGGACCACCCTCACTTCTGACCTACTGGCTACAAATTCAGGAGTTCCCGTGATCCCCTCAGGCTCTGTAATTCCCTAGAATGATTCACAGAACTCAGGACAATGCTGTACTTAAAATTACACTTTTATTATAGCAAAAGGATACAACAGAAACCAGCAGAAGGGGGAGATGCTTAGGTTGAGGTCTGAGATGGTCCCTAACACAAAATGTCCTTGTCTTCTCTCTGTGGAGTCAGGACAGGACCCTGTTACTCTCCTGATACATTGATGTGTGACAATATACAGAATATTGCCAACCAGGAAAGCTCACCCACATATCTAGAGTTTTTATTGAGTTTTCATTATGTAGGTGTGGTTGAATGGATCATTGCCTCCTCCGCTTCCAAGAGGCCAGGTTCGTATCACAGGACTCAAACCCCCCAATCCTCTAATCTTGTGTTTGGTCTTTTAGCAGTGGTTAGCCACCATGCTGTCATCTCATTAACATAAACTAGCTGTCTACCAGGGCTCACCTGTTAGCTAAGCTATTAGGGCCCACTATGAATAACACAAATATTACTATCATTTAGGAAATCCCAGGAGTTTAGAGGCTACCTCCCAGGAACAAAGGACAAAGGCTAGCCAAATACTTTATTCTACAGCAGTGACAGAACCTGAATCGACTCCCTGGGAATCTTGAACCTGAGCTCTTGACATGTATCTATCCCCTTCTGTGAGCCTGCTACTAAGTGGTTTACTTGTATTAATATATTTCTTCCTCAGGACAACCCTGTGATGATAGTACCATCATCTCAATTTTACAGATGAGGAAACTGAGGCACAGAGAGGAAAAGGAACCTGCTCATTGTCACACAGGTAGTAAATGATGGAGCTAGGATTTGAACTCAGGCTGCCTGCCTCCAGGAGCTTGCACTCTTAACCAAGGCTCTCCAGATACCACATGTTGAGCATTGACTATGTGCTAGGTGACATGCAGGTGTTATCTAATTCTTGTAGCAGTGTTGTTTCCAAGGGAGGGCAAAGGCCCGTTTGGCTTCAAAGGCCATTCCTTCTGCACTGCCCTGTCTACCCTAGCAGTAGCAGGCAGCAAGAAAGCTCAAAACAAGCAATCCTGGAGCTTGAAAGGGCAGTATCGTAGTAGTAAAGGGAGAATAATGACTTCAAAACAGGTTGGTTTACACATTAAGTGCTGAAGAATATTCAAAGGGTGAAACTGAGGAAGGATTCTTGTATTTCTTTTTTTTTTAAACATCTTTATTGGAATATAATTGCTTAACAATGGTGTGTTAGTTTCTGATTTATAACAAAGTGAATCAGTTATACATATACATAAGTTCCCATATCTGTTCCCTCTTGCATCTCCCTCCCTCCCACCCTCCCTATCGCACCCATCCAGGCGGTCACAAAGCACCGAGCTGATCTCCCTGTGCTATGCGGCTGCTTCCCACTAGCGATCTACCTTACGTTTGGTAGTGTATATATGTCCATGATCCAGCATTTATTTCTAGATTTGTTGATGATGGCCATTGTGACTGGTGTGAGATGATATCTCATTGTACTTTTGAGTTGCATTTCTCTTATGATTAATGATGTCGAGCATTCTTTCATGTGTTTGTTGGCAGTCTGTGTATCGTCTTTGGACAAATGTCTATTTAGGTCTTCTGCCCATTTTTGGATTGGATTGTTTGTTTTTTTGTTATTGAGCTGCATGAGCTGCTTGTAAATTTTGGATTTGTGACATCCTTGTCTGGTTTTGGTATCAGGGTGATGGTGGCCTCGTACAATGAGTTTGGGAGTGTTCCTCCCTCTGCTATATTTTGGAAGAGTTTGAGAAGGATAGGTGTTAACTGTTCTCTAAATGTTTGATAGAATTTGCCTGTGAAGCCATCTGTTCCTGAGCTTTTGTTTCTTGGAAGATTTTTAATCAAAGTTTCAATTTCAGTGCTTGTGATTGGTCTGTTCATATTTTCTATTTCTTCCTGATTCAGTCTTGTGAATTTCTAAGAATTTGTCTATTTATTCCTGGTTGTCCATTTTATTGGCATAGATTTGCTTGTAGTAATCTCTCATGATCTTTTGTATTTCTGCAGTGTCAGTTGTTACTTCTCCTTTTTCTAATTTCTAATTAGAATTTCTAATTCTATTGATTTTGAGTCTTCTCCCTCTTTTTCTTGATGAGTCTGGCTAATGGTTTATCAATTTTGTTTATCTTCTCAAAGAACCAGCTTTTAGTTTTATTGATCTTTGCTATCGCTTCTTTCATTTCTTTTTCATGTATTTCTGATCTGATTCTTATGATTTCTTTCTTTTTGCTAAATTTGGGGTTTTTTTGTTCTTCTCTCTAATTGCTTTAGGTGCAAGGTTAGGTTGTTTATTGGAGATGTCTCCTGTTAGGATTGCATTGCTATAAACTTCCGTCTTAGAACCGCTTTTGCTGCATCCCATAGATTTTGGGTCATCGTGTCTCCATTGTCATTTCTTTCTAGGTAATTTTTTATTTCCTCTTTGATTTTTTCAGTGATCACTTCGTTATTAAGTAGTGTATTGTTTATCCTCCATGTGTTTGTATTTTTTACAGGTCGTTTCCTGTAATTGATATCTAGTCTCATAGCATTGTGATCAGAAAAGATACTTGATACAATTTCAGTTTTGTTAAATTTACCACGGCTTGATTTGTGACCCAAGATATGATCTATCCTGGAGAATGTTCCATGAGCACTTTAGAAAAATGTGTATTCTGTTGTTTTTGGATGGAATGTCCTATAAATATCAATTAAGTTCATCTTGTTTAATGTATCATTTAAAGCTTGTGTTTCCTTAGTTATTTTCATTTTGGATTATCTGTCCATTGGTGAAAGTGTGGTGTTAAAAAAGAATTAGTAGTAGTAGAAGAAAGAAAGAAAGAAAGGAAGGAAGGGAGGGAAGGAGGGAGGGAGGGAGGAAGGAGGGAAGGAAAGAAAGAAGATAAATTAAAATAAAATAAAGTAAGACAAAATATAATAAAGTTATTAAAATAAAAAAATAATTATTAAGAGAAAAAAAAGAAAAAAATGGATGGATAGATCCCTAGGACAAATGGTGGAAGCCAAGATATACAGACAAAATCTCACCCAGAAGCATACACATACACACTCACAAAAAGAGGAAAAGGGGAAAAAATCATAAATCTTGCTCTGAAAGTCCACCTCCTCACTTTGGGATGATTCGTTGTCTAAATGAGCGAATGAAGGAAAGAAAGATAGAAAGAAGAAAGATAAAATCAAATAAAATAAAGTTAATAAAATAAAAAATAATTATTAAGAAAAAGAATTAAAAAAACAAACAAAAAACGGATGGATAGAACCCTAGGACAAATGGTGGAAGCAAAGGTATACAGACAAAATCTCACACAGAAGAATACACATACACATTCACAAAAATAGGAAAAGGGGAAAAAAATCATAAATCTTCCTCTCAAAGTCCACCTCCTTAATTTGGGATGATTCGTTGTCTATTCATGTATTCCACATATGCAGGGTACATCAAGTTGATTGTGGAGCTTTAATCTGCTGCTTCTGAGGCTGCTGGGAGAGATTTCCCTTTTTATTCTTTGTTCTCACAGCTCCCAGGGGCTCAGCTTTGGATTTGGCCCCGCCTCTGTGTGTAGGTCGCTGGAGGGCGTCTGTTCTTCGCTCAGACAGGACGGGGTTAAAGTAGCAGCTGTTTCGGGGGCTCTGGCTCACTCAGGCCGGGGAGGAGGGAGGGACACGGAGTGCGGGGCGGGCCTGCGGCGGCAGAGGCCGGCATGATGTCGCACCAGCCTGAGACGCGCCGTGCGTTCTCCCAGGGGAGTTGTCCCTGGATCCCAGGAACCTGGCAGTGGCAGGCTGCACAGGCTTCCCAGACGGGAGGTGTGGATAGTAGCCTGTTCTCGCACACAGGCTTCTTGGTGGCGGCAGCAGCAGCCTTAGCGTCTCATGCCCGTCTCTGGAGTCCGCGCTTTTAGCCCCAGCTCGAGTGCGTCTCTGGAGCTCCTTTAAGCAGCGCTCTTAATCCCCTCTCCTTGCACACCAGGAAACAAAGAGGGAAGAAAAAGTCTCTTGCCTCTTTGGCAGGTCCAGACTTTTCCCCGGACTCCCTCCTGGCTAGCTGTGCTGCACCAACCCCCTGCAGGCTGTGTTCATGCCGCCAACGCCAGTCCTCTCCCAGCGTTCCGACTGAAGCCCGAGCCTCAGCTCCAGGCCCCGCCCGTTCAGGCGGGTGAGCAGACAAGCCTCTCCGGCTGGTGAGTGCCGGTTGGCACCGATCCATTGTGCAGGAATCTCTCCGCTTTGCCCTCCGCACCCCTGTTGCTGTGCTCTCCTCCGCGGCTCTGAAGCTTCCCCCTCCGCCACCCGCAGTCTCTGCCCGCGAAGGGGTTTCCTAGTGTGTGGAAACCTTTCCTCCTTCACAGCTCCCTCCCACTGGTGCAGGTGCTGTCCCTATTCTTTTGTCTCTGTTTTTTCTTTTTTTCTTTTGCCCTACCCAGGTACGTGGGGAGTTTCTTGCCTTTTGGGAGGTCTGAGTGCCAGCATTCAGTAGGTGTTCTGTAGGAGTTGTTCCACGTGTAGATGTATTTCTGGTGTATCTGTGGCGAGAAAGGTGATCTCTGCGTCTTACTCTTCCGCCTCTTCCCGGAAGCCCTGTATTTCTTTTGTTTTTCTTTTTTTTGCTTGCAGGTTTTCTTTCATTTATTTATTTTTTATTTTTTTGGCCATGCCCCGGGGCATGTGGGATCTTAGTTCCCCCACCAGGGATCGAACCTGCACCCCCTGCATTGGAAGCACAGAGTCTTAACCACTGGACTGCCAGGAAGTCCCCAGATTCTTTTATTTCTTGATTATGAGGTCACTATTAGCACTATCAGTAAAGTTGTGGGAAGACTAGTGTAGACTACAAAGGACTAAGAGAGTGGGAGAGTGAAGAGCAGTTTGATCAGAGAAGATGAGAGGAAGGAGAGTAGTTTGAGGGAATGGCCGAAACAAGGAAGTGATATATTTTACCATTTTACTATGGAAGCTTTCAAATATGTAAATAAAGAGTAGTATAATGAATCCCATATACCTATCAACATTCTGCTATTCTTATTTCATTTACTTCCCTACCATATTTTTTTCTGGAGTATTATTTTAACCTTTTTATTTTGAACTGATTTTAGACATACAGAAAAGTTGCAAAAATGGTACAGAGAGTTCCTGTATACCCCTCACCCAGCTTCCTCTAGTGTTAACATTGTATATAACCATAGTACAGTGATCAGAACCAGGAAGTTAACGTTGGTACAACACTATTAAACTACAGATCTTATTTGAATTTTATCAGGATTTCCACGAATGTCCTTTTTTGTTCCAGGATCTTATCCAGGATCTCATCCAGGATCTCACATTGCATTTAGCTGTTATTTTTCCTTAGTTTCCTTCAGTTTGTAATCGTTCTTCAGTCTTTCCTTGTCTTTCATAATCTTTTGTGAGTGTTTTAAAGCAAATCTGAGACATATCACTTTACCCATAATACTTCAGTATGTTTCCCTAATAGGTAAGGACTTTTGTTTTGTTATCACACATAATATAATAATAATCACTCCTTAATATCATCTAATCTCTATTCACCTCCCAATTTTCTAAAAAAGAAAAAATGTGTTTTTACAATTTGTCCAAATCAGGATCCAAACAAGGTCAACAAATTGCATTTGGTTAGTAAGTCTCTCTTTTCTCTAAAGGAACATTTCTTTTCCTTTGTTTGTTTGTTTTTTTTAAAATTTATTTTATTTTTGGCTGTGTTGGGTTTTTGTTGCTGCATGCAGGCTTTAGTTGCGGCGAGCAGGGGCTACTCTTTGTTGCAGTACACAGGCTTCTCATTGCGGTGGCTTCTTTTGTTGTGGAGCATGGGCTCTAGGCGCGTGGGCTTCAGTAGTTGTGGCAGCAGGCTCAGTAGGTGTGGCTTGCGCAGGCTCAGTAGTTGTGGTGCATGGGCTTAGTTGCTCTGCGGCATGTGGGATCTTCCCAGACCAGGGCTCAAACCCGTCTCCCTTGTGTTGGCAGGTGGATTCTTAACCACTGAGCCACCAGGAAAGTCCCAATAAGTCTCTTTTAATATATGTGTTCTCCTCTTTTTAATGTAATTTATTTGTTTAAATTCAGTCATTTCTCTTGTAGAATTCTCCACTTTCTGTATTTGGCTGATTGTATCCTTGTGGTATTTTTAGTATGTGCCTCTGTCCACATATTTCCTGTAAACTTTAAGATCCAGAGGCTTGATTATATTTAGATTCATTTTGGCCTGGGGAGGGGAGGCAAAAAGGAAAAAGAACTTAGATGGTCCCTAAAATTAGGAATTTTTTGTTTATTTTTTAACTTTTTATTAAGAAAAATTTCAAACACACAAAAGTAGAATGGTAATGTGGATCCTCAGGTACCCAACCTTCAATAATAATTACCAGTTTATGGCCAATCTTCTTTCTTCTATAGCCCTACCCGCTTTTCTCTATACTATTTTGAAGCAAATCCCCAGCATCATTACATTAGTAAATATTTGATATGTATCTCTAAAAGATAAGGATTGTTTTTAAAGAACATAACCACGATATCATTAGTACATCTAAAAAATCAATAATTCCCTAATATCAAATATCTTGTTGGTGTTCAAATTTCCAGTTATCTCCTAAATGTTATATTTTTATAATTTAAAGTCTGGCCCACTACCTATTTTTGTAAATAAGGTTTCATTGGAACACAGCCAAACATAACTTTTTTTTGCAGTACAGGGGCCTCCCACTGCCGCGGCCCCTCCCACCGCGGAGCGTAGGCTCCAGACGTACAGGCCCAGTGGCCATGGCTCACGGGCCCAGCCACTCCGCGGCACGTGGGATCCTTCCAGACCAGGGCTCGAACCTGTGCCCCCTGCATCGGCAGGCGGACCCCCAACCACTGCGCCACCAGGGAAGCCCCCCAAACATAATTTTTTATATATTGTCTTTGATTGCTTTCATGCTACAGTGGCAGAGTTGAGCAACTGCAACAGAAACCATTTGGCTCTCAAAACCTAAAATATTTACTATTTGGGTCCTTCACAGAAGAAGTTTGGTGACCTCTGCTTTAGGCAGTCATCTTTTAGAATAATTAAAAATAAAATATTTTTTATATTTACCTTCATTTAAACCACTTCTGGTTATCTTCATTTCCTTGTGTAAATCCAAATCTCCTTCTGATATCATATTCCTTTCTGAAGATCATACTTTAATATTTCTTATAGTGCATGTTTCAGCTTTTGCTCATCTGAAAAATGTCATTGCTTTGCCTTCATTTTTAATAGCTATTTTTGCTGGGTTTAGAATTCTGGGTTGACAGTTTTATTTGTTCAGCACTCTAAAGGTGTGTCCATTTTCTTCTGCCTTGTGTAGTTTTGGGTGAGATGTCTGTTACCTGTTTCCTCTGATTGCAATGTCTTTTTTCTCTGGCAGACTTTAAGGTTTTCCTCTTTATCTTTGGTTTTCAGTAGTGTGAATGTGTCTAGGTTTGTGGATTTTTGCTTTTGTCTTTAGGTATTTATCTTTTTAAATATAATTTTTATTTATTTTTTAAAATTTTATTTATTTATTTGGCTGTGTTGGGTCTTCGTTTCTGTGCGAGGGCTTTCTCTAGTTGTGGTGAGTGGGGGCCACTCTTCATCGCAGTGCACGGGCCTCTCACTGTCGCGGCCTCTCTTGTTGCGGGGCACAGGCTCCAGATGCGCAGACTCAGTAGTTGTGGCTCACGGGCCTAGTTGCTCCGCGGCATGTGGGATCTTCCCAGACCAGGGCTCGAACCCGTGTCCCCTGCATTGGCAGGCAGATTCTCAAGCACTGTGCCACCAGGGAAGCCCGAGGTATTTATCTTGATTGGGGTTTTCTGGGCTTGGATCTGTCATTTGATGTCTTCATTATTTTTGGAAAACAATTCAGTTGTTATATTTTCAAATTTTTTTTCAGATCCATTATCTTTCTCCTCTTGTGGGATTTCAATAATATACAAATTAGACTGTTTAATATCGACCCACAGTTCTTGCATGCTCTGTTCTGTTTTGGGGTGTTCTTTTTTGTTTTTTTCTAGTTTTATTGAGATATTATTGGCATATAACATTGTATAAGTTTAAGGTGTACAATGATTTTTTTTTTTCTTTTGCGGTACACGGGCCTCTCACTGTTGTGGCCTCTCCCGCTGCGGAGCACAGGCTCTGGACGCGCAGGCTCAGCGGCCATGGCTCACGGGCCTAGCCGCTCCACGGCATGTGGGATCTTCCTGGACCGGTGCACGAACCCGTGTCCCCTGCATCGGCAGGCGGACTCTAAACCACTATGCCACCAGGGAAGCCCCAATACAATGATTTGATGTGTGTAATTTTTTAATTTTCTAACTCTTCTTGTTTTGTTTTTGTTTAGATAATTTTCACTGACCTATCACCGATTTCTTTATTTGGCTCTGTTGAGTCTGCTGATAAGGCTGTCAAAGGCATTCTTCATCTGTTACTATATTCACTTACTTCTAGCGTTACCATTTGACTCTTACAGTTTCCATCTCTTGGCAGAAATTCATCATCATTCATGCATGTATCTTTTCTACTAGAGCCTTTTAAACATATTAATTGTATTCATGGTAAATTTTTCTTCTGAAATTCTAACATCTGGGTCACCTCAGAGTCTGGTTTAATTGCTTTGTCTTGTAACAGAAGGTTGTTTCCCTGTGTGTGTGTGTGTGTGTGTGTTTATGGGGAAGGGGTAATTTTTTTATTGATCACTGGCCATCGTGTATAACAGTAGAGACTGCCTGGAAATGGCACATCTTTTCTGCTAAGTTGTTACTATGGGGGTTAAGCCAATATAGTAAGGAGTTGAACTGTATTTGGGTTTTGTACTTGATATGGGAACCTTCAATGCATCATCAGCTTCAAATTCCTCCCCTATTACCTTGTGCTTAGGGTGGGCACTAGGTTTTCCCAGTGTTTTTCTTAATGTTCCTCCTCCATGCTTAGTTTTCTGCATTCCCTTTGCCCCTGCATAAGATAGTCGGTTTCTCTCCAAGCTCTAGCCCCTCCCTTAGCACTAGACTGCTATTGCTTGTTATTGCATACTTGCTAGCCTTGTGGTGGGTACCTGGGAGGTGGAGATTCTTTGTTGTTTTGGTCCAGCCTCTGCCTTAGGTAGGTCATGTGTCCCTGAGTCTTCCTGGGTGAGACTTTCTCAGTGATCCTGTCTCTCCCCCAGCTGAAGGGAGACTCTAATAGTCTGGCCTCAGGATGATTTCCCACCCCTCCTCCAGGAGTAGTGAGGTTTGTCTTTTCCCTTTCCCCAGCCACAGTGGGTTTTCACCTGTGCTCTGGAGACAACAGAGTTTGCTGATCTTCCCCCAGCAGCTTTAAGTCTCTTTTTCTGTAGGGGAGAAGGGTCTGAGCCAGTCTCTGTGCATTTCTCAGAAGAGGCAGCTACTCCCCTTACACCTGGACCAATGGAAGTCTGTGGAGAAGAGCCTGCAAGTGGGTGTGAATGCCTCCTGTGTCTAATGCTTCCAGGGACACTGTACTCTCACACCAGTCAACACTTGGTCTTTAGCAATTCATTTTAAATTTTAGCTGAACTCTTAGTCATCTGTGTGATGCCCAGTGTTGTTGTCTTCTTGTGCTTTGCTACAGGTGAGCCAGTGCTCATGTCCCATCTCTTCTTGGAAGTAAGTGCCTGTCTTTCCTTAGATTTCATTCATGCTACTTGGTTGCCCTACAACCTCAGCTCTCTGATGGGTTCAAGGAAAGTTATGATTTTGTAGTTAGTCTAGCTTTTTCTCATTGTTCTAGTGGATGGGATGCTCATTCCAGTTTTCTGCATCCTAATTGGAAGTCAAATTACAGTGTTGTAAAGTCACTTGAAATAGTTGCTCTCTGTGTGGTTGTGTATTTAATTCAGTAGGTTCATTTGTTTCATTTTTCTTTCAGTTTTGGGGACTGCTTTTAAATTTTAATTTTGTCTCATAATTCTGTGAAGTTATTTGTATGATTTCAAGTTATATATACAGAACAATGTGTGTTCCAAGAAGACTAACTTCTCTACTTGTTTCCTCCACCTTATTCCCTCCTTTCCTAATTAGGAAGCCTCTTTAAAAAAAAATCTA
The DNA here is from genome assembly GCF_003031525.2 of Neophocaena asiaeorientalis asiaeorientalis. Lineage (NCBI taxonomy): Eukaryota > Metazoa > Chordata > Mammalia > Artiodactyla > Phocoenidae > Neophocaena > Neophocaena asiaeorientalis. The sequence goes on from NW_020173385.1 coordinate 187,138, forward strand.
TGACATTTCTTACATTACATGTGACAGGTCACATTACATGACTTACTTCTTATATTTAAAAGATATTCAGATATGTATATATATATTTGTACCCCCTCTTTTCTCAGATAAATGGTAGCATGTATACAGACTTTCCTCCACATTATTTTTTAATTTAACACTCCATAATAGTTCTTTAGAGATATACCCATTCCTTCTTACAGCTGCATAGCACTCCATTATGTGGACATACCATGCTTTATTCAACTGGTTCTCTGTTGATGGGCATTTGGGCTATTCTCAGGTTTTTCGCTTTTACAGATAGTGTTGTAATGAAGAGCCTTGTTTGTGTGTATATATATATATATGACTTTTTGTATTTTTACCACTTTAGACTCCTAAAAGTGGTGAGCAATCCATATATAAATTTACTAGATATTGCCAGATTAATCTTCAATAGGGCCTAGTACCATTTTACCTCCCCAGCAGCAGTGTGTGAGTGCTTTTACCTCTCAGCTTCACTTGCAGAATGTGTGGTCAAACTTGGATTTTTGCCGGTCTAACAGGTGAAGAATTTTCAAGTAGCTTTAATTTGCATTTCCTTATTAAGAGTGTGATTGAGAAGCTGCTTTTCATAAGTTCTTTGAACAACCTTATTCTTCCTAAAATTTTAGTATACTGTCTTGTATTTCATTTACCTGTAACTATTGCCCACTAAACATTGGGCCAAAAACCATATGAGAAGGGATTGCTTATGTTTTCTTAGGAACTTGAAGATTCTAGAGTTTCAGTCACAGTAATCAAATTTGGCATATGAACGTAAGAGTTTAAAAGTTTGCAATCTTGCAGTTCACTTTGGAAATGTTATTTGATCTGTGGTTGCCAGTAATCTGGTAAAAAGAGTATAAATAATGATGTGTTTTGCTATTTCCATGTTCTTCCCAGTTTCCCTTTAGATTTCACATAATGCTCCTTTTTAGCCAGCAGAGGCCACTGGAGCCCAGTAAGGAGCAGAAGTGCAACAGAATTGTGGCTGTGCTAAGATGTGATCACTGAAATGTCACTAAAAGTTCTGCAATCTTACTAGCTTCTGTCCTGTTAAGATTTCATGCTTGACAGCTCATGCAGCTCAATATCAAAAAAAAACAAATAACCCAATCCAAAAATGGGCAGAAGGCCTAAATAGACATTTTTTCAAAGAAGACATATAGATTGCCAACAAACACATGAAAAGATGCTCAACATCACTAATAATTAGAGAAATGCAAATGAAAACCACAATGAGGTATCATCTCATACTGGTCAGAATTGCCATCATCAACAAATCTAGAAACAGTAAATGCTGGAGAGGGTGTGCAGAAAAGGGAACCCTCCTGCACTGTTGGTGGGAATGAAAATTGATACAGCCACTGTGGAAAACAGTATAGAGGTTCCTTAAAAAACTAAAAATAGAACTACCATATGACCCAGCAATCCCACTACTGGGCATATACCTTGAGAAAACCGTAATTCAAAAAGAGACATGCACCCCAATGTTCATTGCAGCACTATTTACAATAGCCAGGACATGGAAGGAACCTAAATGTCCATCAACAGATGAATGGATAAAGAAGATGTGGCACATATATACAATGGAATGTTACTCAGCCATAAAAAGGAGTGAAATTGAGTTATTTGTAATGAGGTGGATGGACCTAGAGCCTGTCATACAGAGTGAAGTAAGAAAGAGAAAAGCAAATACCGTATGCTAACACATATATGGAATCTAATAAAACGGTACTGATGAACCTAGTGGCAGGGTGGGAATAAAGACGCAGACATAGAGAACGGACTTGAGGACATGGGTGTGGGGGATGGGGAAGCTGGGACGAAGTGAAAGAGTAGCATCGATGTATATACACTACCAAATGTAAAATAGATAGCTAGTGGGAAGCTGCTGTATAGCACAGGGAGATCAGCTTGATGCTTTGTGATGACCTAGAGGGGTGGGATAGGAGGGTGGGAGAGAGGCTTAAGAGGGAGGGGATATGAGGATATATGTATACATATAGCTGATTCACTTCGTTGTACAGCAGAAACTAACACAACATTGTAAAGCAATTATACTCTGATAAAGATATTAAAAAAAGATTTCATGCTTGAAAGAAACCAGATATTTGAGGGCAAGAAAGTCTATGCCGTTTACTTTATAATTTTTTCCATTGTTTGCCATCTCCTTCTTTAAGTTAAAAGAAATAAGCATTTGAGAATTTTAGCTAACTGCATTTTTCGATGTCTGGTGAGCGAACACCTTATTTTAAAAACTGTATAAAACCCTACAAAAAGACATGGTCCTGCTCTCTGGGAAATGATGATGTCTTTGGGGGAATCCTACAGTTTATTACAGGCTTTAAATTTTTGTCCCTAATTCTTCTCAGTTTGCAGGCCTTTCAGATATATCTATCTCACAAGACATCCCTGTGGAAGGAGAAATCACCATTCCCATGAGATCTCGCATTCGGGAATTCGACAGCTCCACACTGAATGAATCTGTTCAGAATACCATTGTAAGTTAGACAAGTTGAGAGAACTTCTGTTCAGTGTCATGGGGCTAAATAGCTAATAGCACTTTGTAATATTTTTGTTTTGGTTCACTGGTTTTCAGTGTATTTTATTTATTGAAATTTAAGGTTCTCCCCTAGAGAATAATTTGGTACAGCCTTTTTGGAAAGCAGTTTGGCTGTAATGGATATTAAGGAACTTAAAATGTCCAATCTTTTTGAGGTGATAATTCCCGCTTCTCTAGGTATAGTATAAGGAAAAAAATTTTTTAATACAAAAGTATTTTAAAAAATACAGAAAAATGTTTATACAAAGATGTTTGTTACAGCAATATTTATAATGGGGGAAAGTTGCAAAGAAGAGTAATCGGTTAAGTAAATTACGTTACATCTATGTGGTAGAATGGTAAACAACCATTAAAAGTCACGTTTACAAAGAACTATTAATGACATGAAGAAATTTCTAAATTAGGACAGAACTACCTCAACTATAATTTGAGAGGTTATGTTTATATGACTGCACCCTTCTTTAAATGTCTTGATTTTTTAAAATCTGACTTCTAGGATTCATTTGCCAGAATGTATGGGAATGTTGAGTATTAATTGACTTTACATATTGTGAAGAATGTGTTAGCTTGGGAGCAGGCCGATTGCCCCTTGTGACCTCATCATGTATGAACTGAAAGTTAGGTGCTGTGTTTTGCAGAGCAGATCTTACTAGTGCTGTTATTTTCGTTTCTTTAAGTAACATATTAGGAGGGCTTTGTTTCTCTTCTGTGGAGTTTAAAAACTCAAAACAGAACTGATGAATGTGGTAAAGAGTTAGATGTTGGCTTAAGGAGTTAATAGGAAAAGTTAATAGAAAAAGGAGTTAATAGAAAAACCCGACCTCTCTGGTTTGTTTGTATAGTGAAGGAATTAAACTGGAGTTATAGCTCTAAAATTCAATGAAGGGCTCCCAGGAGATTGAAATAAAAGAAATTTTAGCAAATTAAGTGAGGGGGCTGCTTGGCAACCTTGGTCATCACAGTACAAGTTGTTTATATCTTTCAGATGCGTGATCTAAAAGCTGTTGGGAAAAAATTCATGCATGTTTTGTACCCAAGGAAAAGCAATACTCTTTTGAGAGATTGTAAGTATATAAGGATTTTGAGGCTTTGCTCTTTCTCATCATACCTTATCATAAGTATTTTATAAGGCAAAGGCTCTGCGGTAATAAAACTGATGTCATTTTGCAGGATGAAAAAATACATAAATGAAGTTTTTGAAAAAAGTTAAAAATTTAGGATGGAATTTCAGAGATTGGAAGATTTTGCTAAATATATTGTCCTCATCAATAAATATAGACTGTATATTTTCACCTGCTATAATAGACACTGCAAAGAATATTTCTGGAAGTGGCAAAGACATAGGGACTTTGTTCAACCAAAGAGCTAATGATTTCCAAGGGAAAGACAAAATGTGTAAATGTTAAATTAGAATAATAGCTAATACCCATTAAAGGTTTAACAAATTAATAGTACTTTATTGACATTTCTATTTTCAGAATGATCATTTAGTCTGTTGACTGCTTTCTTTAGGAGTTCCAAAACAGTGTTTGCAGAAAATTTTGCTGTTATTTAGAATTTATTCTTAAAATTGTTAGACCTTTTCTTTTCAAGCATTCTTGGTTTTTCTTAGTACCCTTTGTCAGAAAAAAATTGAATCTGTTGTTTGAGAGTAGTAACAATGATGTTGTACATGAGTGTACCTTCTATTTTAGCAGCATTTCAGCTGTAATATAAGGATGTCAAATATGTGGCAAATGTGCCATCACTGTGTGGCAATTGGATGCAGCGTCAGAATCTTTTTCAACATAGTACATTGTGGGTTGAAGCTGACACATGATTTGCTACAGCTTGTATGTAGTGGAAAGAGCATGGGCAAATCAGTGTTTGAATAGTGTGTGATCTTGGATAAGACAGTTAATTTTTCTGAGGTTGAAGTTTCTTCCTCAGAAAAGCTGTCTTATCCAATTAGATACCAATTTAGATCCATTAGGATGGTTATTGTCAAAGAAACAGAAAATAACAAGTGTTGGTGAGGATGTGGAGAAATTGGAACCCTTGTGCATTGCTGGTGGGAATGTAAAATGGTACAGCCACTGTGTAAAACAACATGGTGGTTCCTCAAAAAATTACCACATAATTTTATAGTATATAAAATTTATAGTATAGAACTACCACATGATTCAGCACGTCTCCTTCTGGGTATATACCCAAAAGAATTGAAAGCACGGACTCAAACAGTTATTTGCACACCTGTGTTCATAGCAGCAGGTGAAAACAACTCTTACATCTATCAGTGGATGGATGGGTAAACAAAGTGTGTTATATACACCATGGTGTATGCCATATATGAATGGGTTATTATTCATCCTTAAAAAGGAGTGAAATTCCTGATACATACTACAACTTGGATGAACCTTGAAGACATTATGCTAAGTAAAATAAGCCATACACAAAAGGACATATATGATTCCACTTATGTTAGGTACCTAGAGTAGTCAGATTTATAGAGAAAGAAAGTTAAATGATGGTTGTCAGGGACTGAGGGGGTATTGAGGAGTTATTGTTTAATGGGTTGGAGTTTCAGTTTGGGAGATGAAAAAGTTCTGGAGATGGATGGTGTGGTGCTTGCACAACAGTGAATATACTCCGTGCCTGTACAGTTAAAAGTGACTAAAATGGTAAATTTTGTGTTTTATGTATTTCACAAGAATAAGAATAGTTTTAAAATACTGTTATGAATCTTTTACAAATTAAAAAGTCTTCACTGCATTAAAAAAAACAGCGTATTAATGTCAGTTGTACTTGAATTCAGCTTTTCAGTTGATAAATTTTAACAATTTATTGCTTATTTAATTAACAATAGTTTATTAGAATGTTAGGATTATGGTTTTTCTTTTTTTACATCTTTAACAAACTTTCCACAGTGGTGTCAAAATTACTTATTTAAAAAAAAGACGTAAGTATGTACATATGCACACTTCTTTCACATAAAGTTATGTACAAGTGAGGTTAAAGTTAGAAGTGGTATATGTACCTTTTTTCATATTACTTGAGGAAGATAGTTGTGCTTTAAGCTGTATGTTACTGAACTGTTGGTTTATTAATCACCCAACAGCTATTGATTGAGAACCACAGTGATTAGACCTAATGTTGACAGAGCCTTTATAGTTTTCAAAAAGTTTTCATGTTGTTTGTTAACATTTAACCCTATGAAATTACCAGTGTTGGGCTGTTTTTCACCTATAAGAACAGCAATTCTGTGCTAGTTCAATGTAGTAATTATGAAAGGGAAACAGTATTGCAGAGTGGAAAGGACTTTGTAGTAGGAATCAGAAGATTCTGGTTTTGGTTCTAGGTTCTGGTCCCACCCCCACACTTAACTGTTTACGGAAACTTGGGCACGTCTCTTCTTCCCAGCTTTGTTTTTCATATTTGTGAGGTGAACCTGATTATACTTGCCTTGTCTAATGTAGTCTCAGATAGGTAAAGTGACTTGGCTTTAGTCTTCTTTTTGATGGTGCAGGGTAGGGCACTTATGTCTTTTGACTCCTTGCTCGTTGGTCTTTAACTGTAGTGTGCTGGAATGTGGCTTAGTAGGTGGGGAGAGGGGTGATTTGTGGGATGTGAAGTGAACAAAATGTAAAGGATATATGAAGAAGGGCATTCAGAATTAGGGAGCAGGGAGGGTCAGCAGAGGGATAGCAGAGGTCGGAAGGCTTGGGCAGACAGGGAGAGCCTTGATGTCTGAATTCCAAGAGTGGGAGAGGTACATATTGGAATAAAGACAGAAAACACTACATGGTTGTGTCTGAACAGTCTTCTGTCTTTTCTTGTAGGGGATTTATGGGGCCCTTTGATCCTTTGTGTGACGCTTGCATTGTAAGTACTTATATTTCCTTTCTTTGTCATTTGAGATAGATGAGATTTTTTTCATGGAGTTTCAAAATTGAAGGGGATTTTGACTGAATATTTCATTTAGGACTTCTATGACATATTGTACTCCTTATGTATTTAAATCTAAAAAGTCAAGTAGTTTTCTAGATCAATTCAAAGAGTGATGGAATTTAAAGATGTGAAAATTATGCCCACCTTCATTTACCAATGACTTCTTATCCTGTTTTAGCCATTTCTGTTCAACATTTATTCACACTCATGTACCTCATTAAGCTAAGTGAATTAAGTATCTGTAGGTTTAAGCACTGTTTATTTGCAAACATAATTCTTTTAAAATTTACTAAAAGTATAAGTGAGAATAAATTAGAGTAGAAGTGGTAGAGTTCAAAGCAAGATCATGTTTCAAAGTGTTATGTTTTCCATATGCATTGTATGTAAAGGGAAAGGACAGAAGAAGGAAAGCAAAGTTCCGCTGGAGAGGGGAATATAACCACTGGTAGAGTGGAAAAAATACTGCACTAGGAGGATTCAGTTCTGAGTTCTCATCCTAACTTTGCTATCAGCAGAGTGACTTTCGGCCACTAATAACCAAAATTTGTATAATGATTTTTCTTAGCTTACAGAAAACTTTTAAATACCTTCTCTTATCCTCATAACAAGAAGTGAATATTTTTCCTCTCTTGACAAACAAACTCAGGTTCAAAGAGATTGAGGACCGAACCAAGGTCAAATATTCAGTGGTAGACCTGGAATTCAACCTCAGGTTTCCTTGACTGCCCATTCTCTACCTCTGCAATTATTATACATCTCTTCCCACGTAACCTCTCTGGGTCTCCTTTTCCATATCTATAAAAGGAGATGGTTGAGGGTCCTTTCCAGGCCGAACCTTTTATAATTTTAAATTCAAGTTTCTTACTGGCTTCTTTACCCATTTTTAAATGTAAGTCAAGCACATGGTAATTTAGGTAAAAACGTGGAGTGCTCTATCTTATGCCTTTAATAACCATATCAAGGGAAACAATCCAGTGCCTTGATGAAAGGGTTTATATTAGAAGCTCTGAGCATATACTTTCTTAGTTTTGAAAGATTAACCTTAGAGATTATAGAGTTTAATACCACTTATTTGCAGAGAAGAAAATTGGAGTCCCAGAACATCAAGTGATCTGCTCCAGTTTCCATATCTAGTGACAGAATTAGGATCAATATCTGAGTCTCCTGCCTTCCGGGCCAGTTAATGTTCTTTCTATCATACCATGCTGAAGCAATAGGAGTTCCAGACAACAAGTGATGAGGGCCAGCATTCTTTGCACTGGATTGTCAGGACTTGGAATAGAGTATGCAGAACCATAGAATACAAAAGCCTGTACTGGCACATAGCATAGCAGGACAAGACTTACTGTGTGACTTCTCTATACTTTGTAATAAGAGGTTGTGAGTTTGATGTTACTTATTCTGTTACTGGAAAAAAATGACACAGAGTACAAGTGTTCTGAGTCCAAAATTCAAAGCAGTTTACATCTGTAAAATTTTTAGAGAGGATATAAGTGACTGTTCAATTACTCAGTTTCAAAGTAAAGCCTTTTCGTGATAATCTGTATGTTTTGATTTTAAAAAATCAACAACTAAATAGGTTTATAGACTGCTTCCATTTTTAAATGCCAGAACTAGAACCTTAACCCAAGGATTACAAATTCAAATGTGTACATGCATGCATTGCGAATTGGTTACCAGAAGCCCTTGTGAAGGAATCTGCTGCTGTGTCAACTGCACCTGATTGTTGCCATGTAGGAATGCAGGTCCAGTATTGGAAACTCTTATGATTTTTCAAGAAAATCCAGAAATACCTCCCAATTTTAAAATAACATCAACTTGAATTTAAGACCATTTTAAGTATTGTATGGACCAACAACCTCATGTCTGTGAGCCATATTTAGCCCTTCAGTTTATACCCTCTGCTTAACCAAAAAAGGTCTTTGGTAATCCATTTAAGCATTCCCATGAGGTCAAATGGAGCACCTCTTGTAGTCCTGAGGCATTTGGAATTTGAAATAAGGGATATACTTCAGGCATTTTCCTTTTGTACAGCCTACATATTATAGATCTTCAGGTGAGGTTTAGGGCAGCTCCCTGATTCAAAGTTTGAGAACCCATGCTGTAACTTTGTTGCTCTAAATAAAAGACTAGGCAATTCTCATGCCATTTCCTTGTCACAGAATGCTTCAGAGAGGCTCTGTAGATAGCGAAAAAGATGGAGGGCCCCAGTTTGCAGAAGTGTTTGTCATTGTCTGGTTTGGTGCAGTTACCATCACCCTCAACTCAAAACTTCTTGGAGGAAACATGTGAGTATTATTAAAATGCATCCCTTTTCCCTTGCCAGGTTGCATATCTTAGATTTTTAAGGAAGTCTGGCTAGTTATATATTTTTCAAAAAGAAAAATCAAAATAAATGAGAGCCAAAAAGAAGGTTCTCTTAAAACCACTGAACAGAGATAACCTAGTTGAATTAAATTACCTTAAATTATCTGGGGTCCTTTGATAAGCTTCAGTGCTTTCGCTCCAGCCCCTGAAATCATAGGCAGAATTTTTTGTGTTAGAAGATTATGTCTGTCTTTGGGAACAGATGGTCCATAGTTTTCAACAAATTCTGAAATAGGTCTGTAAACCACAAAAGATTAAGAAACACCATTCTTAGAGGTTCAGTGGGAGAAGGAGGTCTCCAGGAATTAGAGCAGATCATCTAGATACTAGATGGCTGACTCTTAAGGAGTTTAAGCAGAGAGGAGGAGAGTATGGGGAGAGCAAAACTAAAGCGCATGTTTAATACAGAGGCCTATCCTTATAAAATCAACATTAGGGTATAGGTATTATGTATCTGAAGGAAGGTAATGATCCATGATACATAGAAATCTGTGTAATAAACTGTATCATGATACAGATCAGTTATATTTATGATCTTTATGGGTGTATGTTGTTTTTTAGATCTTTTTTTCAGAGCCTCTGTGTGCTGGGTTACTGTATACTTCCCCTGACGGTGGCAATGCTGGTTTGCCGGCTGGTACTTTTGGCTGAGCCAGGACCAATAAACTTCATGGTCCGGCTTTTTGTGGTGATCGTGATGTTTGCCTGGTCTATAGTAGGTAAGAACGTACTTATCTCTACAGTAACAGAGCAGACCGAAACATGAGTTAGAGATGAAGATCAGATGAGGAGGAGTGTAACTTATAAGTTACATATGAGTGATATGATTCTTGCCAGTGTCATCCATAGAACCGTCTTCTCTCAGTAGGGATAATGTTCATCTTATCTGAGTTGGCTGTCTGGACTTCCGAGATGTGGAGAGTCACGTCTTTTTTTTCTTTTCAATCCTTAAATAGTGGATAGGGTTGAAAAAGGAGATTACACTAGACCTAGCTTAGTCCTGGCATATAGGAGGCATAGGTGACTTGAGAAATGGCTTGAGCCTTTTCCTGACAAATTAATCATAATAATAGCCAGCATTTACCAATTGCTTACTGTAGGCCAGGCACTTTCATAAGTACTTCATACATACTATCTCATTTAACCCTCACAACAACCCTAATAAATAAAAACAGTTATTACTGGTCCCATTTTTATAGATGAGGAACAGACCCAGAGAGGTTAAGCAACTTGCCCTAGGACACATAACTAGTGAATAGGGGAATCAAGTTTCAAACCCAACCAGATCACATACCTGTTTAGAAATGTACTATACTACCTCCCAGTATAGGTTGTTAAGTATCATAGTACTTGTCTGCTTCAGTAGAAAATTCTGCTAAAGATTAGTGAGAGCCTGTAGCACTGGCAATGAATGCTATTTGCTCATTGTTTGTACTTTCCTAAAATTCTCTTAAAATTCCACCTTAAACTGGAAGTGTTCACTAGCTTCTTTTTAATGGGATAGACAGACTGCCTAATATTTTTATGTGCAATAACATCTCTTTGGAACACGGTTAAAAGCCAAGAAGTAATCCAAAAGTAAGGTCTGAGAATGCCAGAATTGATATTCCAAGGATTGTATTAAGCTTGGGTGCTTTAACTACCCATGGAAGAGCCCCTCATTCCCTCACTTAGAGTCTGATAATTTACTGTACATGTAGTTCTGAATAGCTTAGTTATCAAGTGTCCAGGCCCACAGTGGTTCAGCAAGTAGAATCTTAGATGAGGGAGAAGTTCCTGTAATTCAGCAAATATGTATTAAGCACAGACTGTGTGTCAGGCATTGTGCTAGGCATGGTCTCTATCCTCCGAGTTCACAATCTAGGCATAAAGGTTTTCCAGGTGGGCAGTGGAAGTCTATGCAGTGTATAGTGGGGACACAGAAGAGGTAAGTGGGCAGTTCTACCTGGGGTGGCAGGATACCAGATGGTTGTTCAGGAAAGGTTTCCTTGAAGGGTGATTATCGATGAGTAAAAAGATGAGTATATGTTTCCTGGATGGACAAGAGGATTGGCATCTAAAAGAGCTGATAACTTATTAAGAACAAGTACTCAAAAAACACAGCAGTGTGAGGCCATTTGCCATAGGAGTTTTGTAAGCCTATTTAGCACAGTTCAGTAACTTCTCAGAAAAGGGTAAGAAACCCCTTTTAGAAAGGTTTCCATCTTAAATGGTTGAAACCTTTCAAAGCTTTCATACTTGAAACAGGTAGCCCTCAGCTGTCCAGAAAACTATGCTGCCAAATGCCTTTTTCTCTGAGGATCACAAATGTAACTGAACTTATAGTATATAATTCTGTGTCCCAGACTATGTCAGGCCCCTTCAAGTTTAGTAAATGTTAGTAGTTGTGACAGTCTTATTGTATTAAATATGCCTTTTTGTTGTCTTGTTTTGCTTTGTTTAGCCTCTACAGCTTTCCTTGCTGATAGCCAGCCTCCAAACCGCAAAGCCCTTGCTGTTTATCCTGTTTTCTTGTTTTACTTTGTCATCAGTTGGATGATTCTCACCTTCACTCCTCAGTAAATCAGGAAATGGAAATTAAAAACCAGGGAATTCAAAGCTCATTTCAAAGATGCAATTCACCGTGGAGTTTTGCCTTTGGCCCTCTTTTGTCTAATTTTGGAGGTATTTGGTAACTGGGTATATGAGGAGATTAAAAGGGAACCATAAAGCACCGTCACCATTTATGTAAGGAACTGATGTTTGAAAGGCCGTCCTTTCCTTCTTAATGTTATTTCTTTAAAATATGTGTGCATAGTACACACAGTATAATGCCTCCTTAAGGCATGATGGGGTCACTGTGGTCCATTTGGGTGACAACCAATGACTTGGGAAGCACATGGATACATCCTGCAAGTTGAACAGAGTTGGTAACTATATTTTCAGTTTTGAGAATACCAGTTCAGGTGCAGCTCTTAAACATATTGCCTTATGACTATTAGAATATGCCTCTCTTTTCATAAATAATAAGGGATAGTCTATTTTACTTCTCTTAAGCTTAAAAAGACAATGACAGAGGTTGGGAAAGGGGTACACAGATGTGGGAGGAGAAAACATCTAAGCAAAATTCAGATTTTGATTAGAGAAAACTCTGCACTTGTTGTTTAAAAAGAAGCAAAGGACATCTAAAACATAGGCTTTTTTAGTCTTTCTGTATAGTCACCTTTCTGCCATGCTTAATAGCAGCTCAGTGACACTCTTAATTTTTTTTAACATCTTTATTGGAGTATAATTGCTTTACAATGGTGTGTTAGTTTCTGCTTTATGAAGACACTCTTAATTTTTAATCTTACTCCCCAGTTCTGCATATGCAAGCTAAGGTGTTAGCAGTCAACTTGTAATTTTCCTTTGACTGAAGCTCTCAGTGGACCAATGCTTGAACTTACCCAAGTAGAAGACCTCAGAAATTTAGATTGGTAGGTCCCTAATGCATATTATCATGTGGGCACCTTCTCTTAAGGGTAGAATGAGGCAGTTTGGATACAGCATAGCTGTAAGGAATTTCTTGCTATTCTGTGTAGTCTGGCCTCTAACTAAAAAGTAAAGCTAAATCAAAGGCTGCATTTAACCATGTAAACATGGAGGGATTTAGTGTTCTAATGGCTGATTTCACAGAACAACTAGATGCTTAAGAGCATGAGGTAGGATGAGTTGGGTTTACAGCTGCCGCCTTTTCATAGTGGGCTTAGCAGTTTTTTCATTAGGTGTGTTTTTCGGGTTGGGGATAGCAGTTTATTTTCTTGGTTTTAGACTTTATTTGTAAAGCCAATTAGCTCTCCTTTAGAGAAGTACTTTTTTGCACATGTGCACCTACTTGTATTCTCAGCTATTTATGCACACAAGTGTGAAGGCTTTTCAGGGAGCAGAGTGTCTGGGACAGGCTGATTCTGAGCTAATCAGGGTTCTTTTAAGGTAATATGAGCTGCTGCCTTCTATAAATTGCACAGTGAAAAACTCTTAATAGACAAAGATTAGGAGTCAGGCAGAAAACATTCATTGTAAATATAGTTACTTATAAAGATAGGAATTTCTTATTCCACATTTTTTCTTTATCATGGAGTTTAAATATTTATTCACTGGTATTTAAAGATGACCTATGCATAGATATATAATTTTTAAAATATACTTTCTCCATCCCCAGATTAACCAAATGAACAATACTAGGACAAATGAGTACTTGGAATGATATTCAATTACAGAGCATTACAAAATTGGTCCCCTCTGTCTCAGCATTGTCTAGATATTTTGGTTATGTATTTGTTTCAATTTCCCCTTTAAGTTTCAAAATAAACCCTGTTAGGACAAAGCCAATGTTTCAGTCTTGATAAAGAAAATATTTTGAAACTGGTTCTGATTTTAAAATTGGTCCTAAATTATCATCCATTTCCATTGTCTGAAAGTTTCTAACTTCCCACTAAAAACATCTCTCTTCTGAAGTTGTTTTGTAATCTATCCCAATGATTATAATGTAAAATTAAAGAAATAATCATGCTTCTCAAAAGGGAATTAAATCTTCACTGAATTTTACTCAGGCTAAATATTTGGTCAGAAATTCCTAAGGCCACAACTTTGGTCGCGTTTGTGTATGTGTGAGGGGGGTATTATACATATTGGGTGTTAAGGCAACTTGTTCTGTGTTTTAATCTGTTGCTTTTGGGTGACTTAGGGAATGGTTTTATTTGATTTAAATGAAGGCGGGTAAAATGGAGATTTAATTATCTTTCTGAAAATGAGTGGTCAATTTGAGGGTATAAATAAATATTTTCTTAATATATTCAAAAAAGTGCATTGCTTTCTGTCACAGAAGACCTGAGTATCTGGAAGTTGTAACCCTCAACACAGCTTTCCCTGATTTGCTGCAGAGGCACGTGGCTAATTATAGAAAGGAAGACTAGAAGGGAAGGGGACTCCAACAAAGGAAACCCTGTTCCGGGAATTGGAAGGTTTCACGCTTTAGATGAAATTCAAGCATGTGATGTGCATTACTGCCATCATGGCTTATCACTTGCTGCTCCTGCTTCTGAGATTGAGACTCCGTTGTCATATTCTTTAGCAATAGGAAAGGTGAAGACTGGATTTAATTGCTGTTCAGATTATAAATACTCAATTGATGTGAACATCTTTTTTGCAGTGTAGTCTTAAAAGTCAATCATTAATCGTCAAGTCTTTTGCCTCTTAAGTGGTTTATTACATGAGTTGAGTTGTATCTTTTCATTGTGGGGATTTTCTTTTGGGCAAGGTGAGGGGGTCACAGGGCATGGGGCTAGTAAGCATTTTACTGTTTACTGTATTTGTCTTTTTATAAAGTGTCCCCCAGAATGTGATTAGAAGGCTAACAAGCCTATATTTGAAGGTTTAATTGTGTACGTTATATAATCTAAGTACTTATTGTATTTGAACTTCCTGTTTATTCCTGGAGATGAAAATGAAAATCTCCCATCATTTCCAATTCTTGGATAACATCAAGTCATTGAAATTTATCTAAAGCCTATCATGATATGATCAGACATCCATTGCATGCAGTTGTTTTATTCCAGAGTAAAATACTGAAATTGTGCTTCTTAATTAAACTGTTCATTTCTGAGACAATTTGGATAGAAATAAATGTGTGAATGTTAATGCATATATGTAAATTAGAAATACTTTTTTAGATTCGTGGGCTTTTATTAAAAATAAAGAATTTCTAGGGATTTACTTAGGTCATAAAATGGCTAAATAATAATGTGACAATAATATTACTACAAATAATAGCTAACATTTATTGGGCACTTACTGTGTGCCAGACACTACTCTATTTTTTTAAGAATTTTTTGTAACAGCTTTATTGGGATACACTTTACCATAAAATTCACCCTTTTAAAGTAATATACAATTCAGTGATTTTTCAGTATATTCACATAATTGTGCAACTATCACCACTGTCTCATTTTAGAACATTCCCATCACTTCACAAAGAAACCCCAAAGCCATTAGCAGTCATCCCCTTTTTCCCTTTTCCCCAGCCCCTGGCAACCATCAGTCTGCTTTCTGTCTCTATGGATTTGGCCAGGCACTATTCTTAAATGCTTTTTATGCATCTCCTCCAATCTTCAACATAAAGTGGTACAATCCTCATTTCACTGGTAGAAAATTGAGGCACAGAAAGGTTAAGTAAATTGTCCAAGGTTACACAGTGAATCGATTTAAAATAGGAAAACACATTAGCTGAGATCATAGTAGGACACAGTTTTGAATTGCATTGTTATACGCGTGAAATGAATACACCTCCTCCCCAGGGTATGTTCCCTGTTACTAGCCATTACAACGTACAGCTCACTGGAGGTCAATAACTCGTTTTTTTCTGAGTACTGGAATACTATATTAGCATCTGAGAAAGACACAGCGGTTATACATTGGGAAGAGTTAGGTTTGCTGCCCTCACTCCTCCTTGAGCCCCTTTTCTTTCCCCTCCTCCCACCACCAGACACATACACCCCTCCCCTTTTTCTCAAAGTCTTAAGAATCAAGCAGCTTCTGCCTCTTTTGTTTTAATTCTCCCAGTGGGATGGTTAACACATCAAAATTTAACGTGTCTATTCAGGTGTTTATAGTCAAGGGATGCCTCTGGTCACATGTAGTACCAGCTATATTCCTAAGACCTCAGAGAGCAGTAGTGTGAAAATAGAATGCCTTTCTATTTGGGTTAAACTAGGTGGGGTAAAGAAATAACACAGTAAATAAAGGCTTTGCCTTAATGAAGTCAGTGTTCCAGCCTGGTAGGAAGTGGCTATACGCTGCTCTTGTTCACTCTGTTCTCTTTTAGAGCCTTTGTATTCTGCACCATCTCTGCTGGTAATTTCTTGGTCCTCTTTGATGCTCTGTTTTAATCCTGATTTTTCCTATAAATAAAGAACCTGTGAAAAGAATAAATCTGTAAAATGATTTGTGAATATTAGATGTGCAAATAAAAAACACTGGAAAAGGAGAATTTGCACATGCCTGTTCTTGTGCTGAAACGCATGGGGATATTTCCTGCATACTGTTTTCAGGTATATTGTCATCAGAAAATATTGAATGCTGTGTAGGATTGCACAGGTAGCAAGTTAGGAAGTCACATTTACTGAGCAAATATTTACCAGATGCTATAATAGCCATTTTATAAACAGTACTGCTCCCAGTGAATTTAAGGTTCTTGCCTTGTCGCAAAAGAATTCGGAGACAAGCAGGGAGTTAAGAAAGTAAAGTGAGGATTTATTTAAGCAAGAATACGCTCTCAGAGGGAGAGCAGACAAATGGGTGAGGAGCTGCTGCCCTGGGTTTCTCTGGCAAGCCGGTTATGAGGGGCATACAAATAAAGGGGCAGAGTATTCACTGGGGAAGGAGGGGTTTGGGGGTCGTATTCCCTGATTTTCATCCCAGCTCTATCTTCCTGAGGGGAGGAGGGATTTCTGTTCTTATTTGGCTTAGACCAGAAGTATCATGGTGTCAGTGCATGATGGGTACTTCTCATCTGTAAGGCTAATTTTATTGTAATGAGAGCATAATGAGCAACAGGTCACATTCGGACATAGGAGATTCCTGTCTTTCCCCACCTTTCTTTGTCTGCTTCCAGGACACTTATCACCCAAAACGTGTGGTTTACTGTCAGTCTGGAGGTTCCTGCTTTCTTAACATCTTTATTGGAGTATAATTGCTGCACATTGGTGTGTTAGTTTCTGCTGTACAACAGAGTGAATCAGCTATACATATACATATGTTCCCATATCTCCTCCCTCTTGCGTCTCCCTCCCACCCTCCCTATCTCCCTATCCCACCCCTCTAGAGCCATTGTATATTCTTGTGGTGTCTGCCCATGGACCCTCACTGTTTACAAGATGTGTGATTTCCTGCCATCAGGCCCCTGCCTCCATTTCTCTGCTCATATCTAGCTACTGCCTGCTGTAACATTCCCCTCTCAAGGAGTCTGGGACCTTTAAAATCTTTTAGGAGGCAGAGGGACCAACAGTCCATCTTATGTAACGGCTTCAAGCTGAGCATGGGTGTTGTCCCTACCTGTGGGTCCAGATCTCCTTACTGTCTGTCAGAGATAGGGGTCTTGGGATTGTTGACAGAGGTGGAGAGTGGGGAGTAGAAGGAAGCAACAACTTTGTCCAGCAGGTGTTGATGGTCCCCTTCGTCAGGTGGGATGGGTTGAAATCCCTGGCGTAGCATCATTTGAAGCTGGAGTTGTTGCATTCTTGGATCTGTGATGTTTCTTTGTCCTTTTTGAATAAAAGCTTCAGGTCCTGTAGAGGCTTGATCATCCACCTGGATTTGTTGCAGGAATGGGGACCCCTTCCAGGGCCTGAGAGTGGGCTCGTCTAACACTCGGAAGTGCATTGTCCAAGGAGACACTGTGCTGACAAAGCAGGAGACTTTATTGGGAGGGGGCACTTGGGTGGAGACCAGGAAGGTAAGGGAACCCAGGAGGACTGCTCTTCCACGTGGCTCACAGTCTCAGGTTTTATGATGGTGGGGTTAGTTTTCAGGTTGTCTCTGGCCAGTCATTCTGACTCAGGGTCCTTCCTGGTGGCGCACGCATCAGTCAGCAAAGCTGAATTCCAGCGAGGAGGATTCTGGGAGGTTGGTAGGACATATGGACTGGTGTCTCCTTTTGACGTTTCCTGAATTTTTCCTGTTGGTGGTGGCTTGTTAGTTCCATGTTCCTTACCAGGACCTCCTGTCATAAAATAACTCATGCAAATGGTTATTGTAGTGCTGGCCAGGGTGGGCGGTTTCAGTCAGTGTTTCCTCTAACAACTCCCGCCTGAGACTTCATACTCAAGATACTTCTTGGGAATCGGGGCAGAGGTCTGTTTCTTCTGTAACTACTTCCTGCTGAGAGTGGGCATAGTCCTGCCTAGTAGAGTAGAAGTCTCTCTCCACCTGATCTAAATCGAGGTATTCTGTGCCCGAAACCAGCATTCACCCTTGTAGTAACAATTTAGCTTGAAACTGTTGGACCCTGTTGGAGATGAACCTTGTAAGCAGTTGAAACAGACAGGGGCCAAACAAGAGGCCTAACAGGATGGTCATCACCAGGCCCAGAAAAGGAAGGCAAAATTTGGGATGTGGACTGCAGGGTGTGTGACTTTCTTCTGATTGGTTTGTGGCATGGTAACTGGGTGGTGCTCCAGGAATCTTGTGCTCAGCCTGAAGTTACCATCCTCCACCTGAGTGGGGGCCCCAGTTCTACAGAAGGACTCAAAGATACTGTTATGCATATTCCTTGAGGAGGAACCAGGACCCTGCCCCAAGGCTGCACCACCATTTGACTGCTCCTCCCGTTTCTGCATCCCTTCCCTTCCCTGATTAGAAACTGTTTGAATCTGCCCTTTGGAACTCAGGGAAGGTCTAGGAGGCTGAATGAAGTCTATATCCTACAAACAGGAAACAGGGGACACAGAAAGGGTTTGTACTCTGGAGCCCCACAAAGTCCTGCTCGGTTTTAATTCAGGGAACTGGGCAACGACGGCCCTGGCATCTTCCTGTTAAAATGGGGCATAGTGCTGCCTCAGTTTGGAGAACAGACACTGGATTGGAAATATTTCTGAGTTCCAAGTCCTGGATCTTAGTCTCGTATGATTAAAATCTCAATCCCTTGGTCTGCCATTTTGGTGTAACAGCCCAAATTAAAAGTAGTTGGAGGAGTGACAACTGGAATTTTAATAGACAAAATAAATCTCATTTCTTTTCAGGAGAATAAGCCTGAAACCCAGTCTGGGCCTGGCGCTTTGGGGAGCCTTGTAGCCAGGTGACCAGTTGTCTAGTTTTATCTAAGTAGGTTTTAACTTTTAATGTGGTATTTACATGTAGGTAACAAGTGCTATTGGTCATCATACATGTTTATTCTTTTTGTTAATGTATGATCTAAAACAATTTCATTGTCTAAAAATGTATTAGTTACAAGAAGACACCTTTAAAAAGTAAGGTTGCAGTTGCCAGCTGCCAGCAGGCATTGTTTTGAGATTGGCTGGTGTCATCCAAGTCTGACACAGCTCAGAAAACTCAAGTTCTTAGCAATACAAGGACTTGACTTGGCTGAAATCACACCCATAGTGTCACCTGGTTATTTCCTTGGATGTCTGAACCACAGCTACTCCATTTTGACTTTCAGTTGCATTTCTCTCCTTAATGGCCAAAGCAGATGTCACCGTTAATGATTTTAGTGCTTTTTTAGATATGAGAAGATGCAAGAACTTGGGGTCATAAAAGCTTCCCCTGAAAGTATCTATCTGAAGACCTGTTCTGCCAGTTTTTCCCAGAGCACAGAGTGCCTCATTCCTGATCTCCTCCCTGAGCTCCTTTCAGGGGGTGTTGAAGGTCAGTGGCTGCCGTGCGCATTGACCTAATCCTTGCAGGGGCAGATGGCAAGTGTCAATTTTCAGTTGGCAGGGCCCCTTCAGGGTCATAAATTTGATCATGGTTTGGGGGGCATTTCATGATCATTTCATCCCATGGTGCCAGGAATGCTCATTCCTAGGTCTGGCGAAGATTTCACTGCTGGGTCACTCGATGCGCTATTCCTGGACTAAGCCTTATTCACAGTAGCCAAAAGTCTCTGGACCACCTGTCTTACTATTCTCTTACGGTCCAGGAAAATATTTGCTGTTGTTGCTTCTTCCCGTATCTAGAGTTACATCATTACCATCATTGATCTTACATGAAACTATATATCATCATTTTATCAGAGGCTCAGTCACACATTTGGTAATGTAAGAAACAACCATTTTGTAAAACAGGCAATATAAAAAATAATATAGCTAGCAGATTAGTAAGGTCATAAGTAAGAATATATGTCAAGAACTTCCATTAGGTGCAACCCAGTATATCCCAGGTCATCTGACTTACTCTGTTTTGTACCGATCCTTACGTTTAAGGGAAATTATATATTGGCATTGTCCATAAGGCACCCAGCCCAGTTTCCTAGTGTTACTAGGCTGGTTATCCCTAGTATGGATTTAATTGTCCCCAGTATAGAGGAACCTTTAATTAAAGGCTTAAGTTTAAATTACTTAAATTACCATAGCCTCGTGTTAACTACATAAATCCATCCCATAATTGTGGGAGCTATTATTCCTTGGCTGAAATTTTGGTTGTTGCTCTGATTGAGCCTGAGTAATAGAGGAAAATTCATATTTATGGCCAGAGTCGGAGCAGGTATTATTAATTGGCTAGGTGAGGGGATCCCACCTAGTAATACCACTAGTGGCCTAAACAGGACTATAATTTCTTTCTTCTAGAATAAATTTTCTAAGAGCCAACCAATTAGAGCCTTCAAGTAGAGAAATACACCAAGGTAACACAGAAGTACTAGACACAGGTAATTGGCCACAAACCCAACAATTGGATTGATTTTTTAAAACAAGCATAGGATCATGCCCATGGTGGGAAAATATTTGATTCATATGCAAGGGTCCAAGAAGTCAAGAAAACATTATAAATGATCATATGAGTCAGGTCCAAGATCTTGGGCAAGCTGTCTACTTCTGCTGTTGTCTTCTTCTCATCCAGGTATGAGTGTAGTTTCTCCTTTGTTTGAGCATTGTTTTAAGGTGATTTTGAGGTCAGCCACCCTCTCCATAGGCCAGTCCAGTGCAGGGGCCCTTTGTGGGTGGAAATTAATCCAAGAGTCAATTCCCGGGGAACCTTGAAGATGGCGGAAGAGTAAGACGTGGAGATCACCTTCCTCCCAACAGATACACCAGAAATACATCTACACGTGGAACAACTCCTACAGAACACCTACTGAAGGCTGGCAGAAGACCTCAGACCTCCCAAAAGGCAAGAAACTCCCCACGTACCTGGGTAGGGCAAAAGAAAAAACAGAGACAAAAGAATAGGGATGGCACCTGCACCAGTGGGAGGGAGCTGTGAAGGAGGAAGTTTCCACACACTAGGAAGCCCCTTCGCGGGCGGAGACTGCGGGAGGTGGAGGGGGGAGCTTCGAAGCCGCGGAGGAGTGCACAGCAACGGGTGCGGAGGGCAAAGCGGGGAGATTCCTGCACAGAGGATCGGTGCCGACTGGCACTCACCAGCCCGAGAGGCTTGTCTGCTCACCCGCCAGGGTGGGCGGGGCTGTGAGCTGAGGCTCGGGTTTCGGTTTCAGACGGAGCACAGGGAGAGGACTGGGGTTGGCGGCTTGAACATAGCCTGAAGGGGTTAGTGCGCCACGACTAGATACAGACAGAATTAGATTTTGATGTCCACTGAAACATCTCTTTCTTTCTAAAATTACCCTCATTGACACAGATGTAGAGAACAAATGTATGGACACCAAGGGGGGAAAGCCACGGGTGGGGTGGGGATGGTGGTGTGCTGAATTGGGCGGTTGGGATTGACATGTATACACTGATGTGTATAAAATTGATGACTAATGAGAATCTGCTGTATAAAAAATTAAATAAAATTAAATTTAAAAAATAAAAAATAAATAAAGAATAAAATAAGATTACCCTCATTATATTAAATAAAGTCAAATCAATATTAATTTGTCTGCAACGTAAGTCTGATTAATTCATAAAAGGCTTCCCTGGACCAGGAAAGCCATGCCAAGGACTTGTCACAGATTTTGCCTTACAGATTTAAGTGATTTCCTCCCTTTTTGAGGTCCACAAAATACCTTCAGATTCCTGCACCTGTTAGGAGGGGGCCTTCCTAATTTATCTGGTAACGCTGCTGGGAATCAAAGAGTTTCCAATCTCTGGAGGGGTCAGGTAGAGAGAAAAGGGAAATATTTCAGTTCTGCTTATAAAGGTGTAATTTACCAAATTGCTGTAAGTCATAATTAGTTTGAGGGGAAGGGATTCTTTATATCTGGAAAACACAGGTTAAAAGCTAGTAATGTTTCAGATAGAAACCATATAAGTTATAACCATATTCACCAGTTCACTCAGTAACTAATCCTCTTGTTAACATTTTATGAAGCCATCAGGGTTTTCATTAAGATTCTTTAATTTCTTACCCAATTCAGCATTATGGTCTGAAAGTCAGAAACTTGTATTTATCCAAAAGTCCTTTCTATAAATCTTCTTGAAGAGGAAGCATTTTTGCAAAGGCATCAGAGTGAAACCATAACTGTCTACAATGACAAAACACTTAAGAAGGCACATTTAAATCTGATTACAATGAAATTGAGGTAAGGTAACTTGGTTACTGCTGTGACATACAACACTTTCAGATAATAACTAGAATTATGACTAATAACATTTTACCGAGACATATCAGATTTTTAGGAACTCCGTATAATTTCTAGACTATATTAATAACATTTACCATTCAATATTTTTAAAAGGTTTATTATCACTCATGTAATAATGCTCTGCATGTAATTTAACATACTAATTAAATATTTCTCTCTGAGATGCCTCATGGGCCTTCTAAAGCATCTCAAAGTTAGCTGGAGGTCAAAGGAACTGTAATTAAAATTTGATATTTGGGAAATTTGTCAGAAAAATATCAAAAGGGTTTAGAACACTCAGTCTGATAAGATCATAGGTCACTGTGAAACAATATTTATTCTACTTAGCCAAAGTAACAATAAGAGATTTCAAAGGCAAATGCAGAACAGATTACTTTAAAGAAACTTTAAATCTGTTATCAAAGGCAGTTCAACATTTTAAGAAAACTTGTCCTCTTAATAGAAAGAAAAGCAAATTCAAGTTTTTGTTTCTTTTTAAGCAGAGGTCTTCTTAGAAGCCCATATGATTTAAATTTATTTATTTATTTATTTATGGCTGTGTTGGGTCTTTGTTTCTTTGCGAGGGCTTTCTCTAGTTGTGGCAAGCGGGGGCCACTCTTCATCGCGGTGCGCGGGCCTCTCACTATCGCGGCCTCTCTAGTTGCCCAGCACAGGCTCCAGACGCGCAGGCTCAGTAATTGTGACTCACGGGCCCAGTTGCTCCACGGCATGTGGGATCTTCCCAGACCAGGGCTCGAACCCGTGTCCCCTGCATTGGCAGGCAGATTCTCAACCACTGCGCCCCCAGGGAAGCCCCAAATTCAAGTTTTGTACCAGTTTACTTTTAAAATTCATTTACTCAATTAAATTTATTCTAAACTTATCCAGTTCTGACCATGCACAAAACTCTTTTCTTGGGGTCCACTTTCCACAAACCTTCCATCACTTAGCTTCTTTTAGCACAATTCTAACTTTCAAGTTGTCAAATATCTGGAGAGGTTATTTTTAGATAGACAATTCCTAAAACATAATTATTCCTAAAAAGTTCACCCAAAGCTCTTCTCTCATTTGCATTTTCTTTCCTTAAAAGTTTCGTCACATTGAGTTACTTTCCTTGCTGACAAATTTATAACAGATATAACTAGATTTTATTTAGCTTATATTAAACCTAGGCACAATAAAGGTATTACAGTTAATGTTGATGACTCTATAAAGACATGTCTATATTAATTAGATCAACAAACTTAAACATTAATACCAGGTATTAATTTATTGCTGAATATTTTCCAGTTCACCTGAACCTGAAATTAATTCTGGCCAGTTATATTCTATATTTTTCAGAATTTATATAAACACTTAACTTCCTCTAAGCCAATTAAGTAGAGCTCACTAACAAATTTTGATAATACCATCCTAAAGGTATTATCAAAGGTATTTGATAATACCTTACCATAAGGTAAGGACATATATATAATGCACACAGACATACAGACAAACACAACCAGAGATCTCATAGCTTAACAGAACCAGAATTTCCCATTTCACAAGGCAGAATGGCCATCACAAATCACAACACAGAACACAAAGTATAAAACACACACAGCCCTGGCTGTCCTAATCAGGCACTCCCTTAAATACCAGATTGCAGTCTCTCAGAAAACCTCCTACAGAGACACAAAACTTCAGATCTGAGTACTAACAGAGTAAACAGAAATATCTCAGGTCTTCAAAGCTTTCAAAGGGAGGAAACGAGGCCAGGTTGAAAGAAGAGGGGAAGGAGGAGAGGGACAAAAGGGGTGGCCTTACGGACATCTCCTGCCACCTGCAGATGCCCAGGCACTACGGGGACATTTCCCTGGGCTTCCAGGAAGGGAGGAGGGGAACTCGGCCCTACCAGAAACCAGAAACCAGATACCAGAGCAGAATTAGAATTCTCTGCTCACTGGAGGTGATCAGGCTCTGACCCTCAGATCAGGCTGAGGCCCTTCAACCAGACTCCTGTTTCCAGGACCAGGACAGAAGAAAAAAGGGTATGATAGGAGGGGTTGAAAAGAGGAAAGAGAGAGGGAATGGGAAAGAGGTCAGTAAAGTCTCTTGTTCCTTATCCAGTCGGGGCACTCTGTCCAGTCGTCCTCATCAGGAGGAGACCAGGGACAAAATGGTCTTAGTTGCAGCCGCTGAAGTCTGGTCCACTGGCAGGTCAGCTGGTCCCCACGTACCCTGAGTGGTAAGACTCTTCTGGCTATCCAAGGTCCTCTGTGCCCTGTGAAGACTCAGGGGGAGGGGTAGGTTTAATTCTAGAAAGGTTTACCCAACTAGTGATCCCCTGTAGTTTTACTGAAGTAGTAGTGCTGAGAAGGACCTGGTAAGGCCCCTTCTACTTAGGCAGTAATTGATCAGAGGGGGACCCTTCCCTCCATGTTTTCAGAGGACACATCTCCTGGCCGAACCTGAATGGGGCCCGTTTTCTGGCTGGAGGCCCACAAAACCTGATTTCCATATTCTGCAATTGCCTTTTGGACTAGTCCCAGATTAATTAGGTACTTAATAAGCTCACTGTTTTCAGTGTCCACCAGAATATCAAAGGTTAAAAAGGGCCTGCCATAAGTCATTTCAAAGGGGCTGAGCTTTATTCCTGTTTTAGGTGCCACCCTGATTCTCAGGAGGGCTATGGGTTAAAGCTTTGTCCAAGGTTCTGATGTCTCTTGACAAAGCTTAGCCAGAATTCTTTTTAAAGTTTGATTTACCCTTTCTACTTTTCCTGATGATCGAGACCTCCAGGCAGCGTGGAGATGGTAGCAAATGCCTAGGACAGTAGAGATTTGTTGTGTTATCTTAGCCACAAAAGAGGGGCCATTATCACTTTGTAAACGTGGAAGCCCAAACTGAGGGTTTCTTTCTTTTAATAATGCCTTTATTACTTCCTGAGCTCTCTCAGTCCTTGTTGGAAAGGTTTCTCCCCACCTGGTGAAAGTGTCTATAAAAACCAGGAGGTATTTATGTCCCTGGGAGGATGGCATCTGGGTAAAGTCTTTTTGCCAGTCTTCTCCTGGATAAGTTCCTCTTTTTTGGATGGGCTGAAGGAGGGGTGGGGGCCTAAGTTTTCCCCCTGGGTTGTTATGGTGGCATATATTACAGGCATTCGTGACTTCTAAGACAGTTTGAGAAAGGCCTATGCCAGAAAAACTTTTTCCACCAGGCTAGTCAAAGCATCCCTCCCCAGATGAGAAGAGTCATGGAGTGATTTTAAACTTTTCCATTGTAATGCTCTGGGCAGCATTACTGTTTGTTCCTTAATCCACCACCCAATGGGGCCCTTTTGATATCCCTTAGTTTTAGCCCACTTTACTTCTTTGTTTGTATACTGGGGTGGCAAAAGCAGGCTGGGGGTTGGTACCTGGGGAAGAAAGGCAGCCTGAGTTGAAGGGGTTTTAAGAGCTGCACTCTTTGCTGTTTTGTTGGCCAGGTTATTTCCTTTTACTATGTCCACATCCCCCTTCTGATGTTCCTTACAGTGGATAACTGCCACGTCCTTAGGGTCTTGTACTGTCTCTAGGAGTTCTAAGATCTCCTAGAAGCACTGGATTGGGGAGCCCTGTGCTGTCAGGAGTCCCCTATGTTTCCAAATGGCAACATGTGCATGTAACACCAAAAATGCATACTTAGAATCCATATAGATATTGATCCTCTTGTCTTTTCCTAGCCTTAAAACTCGAGCTAGGGCTATAAGCTCAGCTTTTTGTGCCAAGGTCTGGGGAGGCAGGGCACCAGCCTGTATGATCCCATGTAAATCTTCTATGTCATACCCTGCTTTCTGGATGCTGTCGTGTATGTAACTACTTCTGTCCGTAAACCGGACAGCATCAGGGTCCTCGAGGGGCTGGTCCCTAAGGTCAGGTCTGCTAGAGTATACCTGTTTGATAGTCTCAGTACAAGAATGAGCTAATACCTCTGGGCTTTCTATTGGCATAAGGGTGGCTGGATTTAAGGTCTGACATACTTTAATGGTTACTTCAGGAGAGTTGAGAAGGAGGGCCTGATATTTTGTGAGGTGGCTTCCAGTCAGCCATTGATGTCCCTTAATTTCTAATAACCCCTGTACCTGGTGTGGGGTTAATACTTCCAGGTATTGACCCATGGTGAGTTTTGTGGCCTCTTCAACTAGCAGGGCTGTGGCTGCCACAGCTCTCAGACCGTCTGGCCATCCTGAGGCCACTGAGTCCAGTTGCTTTGAGAGACATGCCAGTGGCCATGGAATTGGCCCTACTTTTTGGGTGAGAACTCCCAGGGCTATTCCTTATTTTCCTGAGGTGACTAGAGTAAAGGGCTTGTTAAGATCTGGGATCCCTAAGGCTGGGGTGCTAGTCAGGGCAGTCTTAATCTGATCAAATGCTCTTTGTAAATTTCCTGTCCAACCTAGAGGTTCCATGTCTGGTCCCTTCAAAGCCTCATACAATGGTTTTGCCATGAGACCAAATGCGGGGATCCAAATCCTGCAAAACCCAGCCATTCCTAAGAAGGTTCTGAGCTGTTTCTTTGTACGTGGTGGTTGAAAATGGAGGATTGCTTGCTTATGCTGGGTTGCAAGGTTGCACTTCCCTGGGCTTAGAACGTGTCCCACATAAGTGACTCTCTGGGAGGAAATTTGGGCTTTCCATGGGGATACTTTCTATCCCCTTGAGCCCAGGAAGTTAAGGATCTGTACAGTGTTTTGGTCTGAGGCTTCCTTTGAGGGGCTGCAGATAAGGAAGTCATCTACATATTGGAATAATGCCCCTGTCTCTAATTTTAGTTCCCTTAGTTCCTTAGCTAGGGCATTGCCAAACAGGTGTGGTCTGTCCCGGAATGCCTGAGGAAGGACAGTCCAGGTATATTATTTGGTTTCATTAGTGTCTGGGTCAGTCCATTCAAAAGCAAAAAAGAAATGAGAATCAAAGCGAACACTTATACAGAAGAAATCATCTTTAAGATCAAGGACTGTAAACCAGGCTGTGTCCTTAGGAATCTGAGTAAGGATTGTGTAAGGATTGTAAGGATTGGGAACAATTGGATTAAGGAGAATTACAGCTTTATTTATGATTTGAAGATCGTGGACCATTCAATATTCCACACTTGGTTTGAAGACAGGTAGGCTTGGAGTATTACAGGGAGATTGGCATGGCACCAAAAGCGCTTATTTAATGAATTTTGAAATTAGGGGTTGGAGACCTCATGGAGCCTCTGGTTTTATGGGATATTGGCACCTGGAAGGGAAGTTATTAGTTTCCTTTAAGGTGATTTTATAAGCGTGACAAACTTTGCCTTCCCTGGGATTCCTTGACCCCAGACATGTGGATCTATAAGTTTTTCAATTTCTGGGGGAATATTTTGGGTTGGACTGTCCATGTTTTGTATAATACATAGTTCAGCCAAAAACACTCCTTGGCTTTGGTCTTCAGGGAGAGTAAGAGTTGCCCCCAAGGCTGAGAGAAAATCCCTTCCGAATAATGGGCTGGGGCATTGAGGCATGACAAGAAAGTTGTGAGTCATACGAGTCTTTCCCCAGGTGTAAGTTAGAGGGGTGGTGAAATGTTTGTGTTTTGGCTTTCCTTTGACCCCGACAATAGAGCAGGTTTCAGGGGCAAGGGGCCCAGCATGAGAAGTCAGGACAAAGTAAGTGGCTCCCGTGTCCACTAGAAATTGGACCAGCTTACCTGCCATGTCAATGGTCACCTGCGGTTCCTCCTGTGTGATGATGACTGTCTTCTCAGGAGCCTTGGGAGGCCCCGGGTCCTGTCAGTCAGCCACTTCCATGACTGGCATAGGGGAACTTCCTTGCTCCCTTCAGAGCTGGGGGCATTACTTCTTCCAGTGACCCATCTTCTTGCAGCGTGGGCATGGAGTTTTGGGTGTAGGCTGGGACCTGTTTCCTTAGTATTCCTTGCTCCAGTGTTTGGGACTCCCACAGCTGAAACAGGCTCCTTTCCTCGGTGGAGGTCTGGGAGTACTTATGGAGTGACGAGGAGGTGGGTTAGGTCTTGTCATGACAGCTGCCAAAAGCCTGGCTTGCCGTCGTTCCTTCCTTAAGTCATGCTGTTCCTTCTTTTCCTCCTCAGCCTGGTCTCTATTGTTAAAAACACTGAAGGCTGTGTCAGTGAGAAGGTTGAAAGGGGTTTGGGGCCCCTTGGCATGCTTTTGAAGCTTCCAATGAATGTCAGGGGCTGATTGGCAAATACAGTGGGTTGCAAATACAATGTGTCCCTTGAAAGTATTTGGGTCTATGTTCGTATATTTTCTGAAGGCATCTACCAATCAGGCCTGAAATAGGGCTGGATTCTCATCTAGGCCTTGAGTGATCTCTTTAACCTTATCATAATTAACAGGTTTAATCATGCATCGTTATATCCATTCAATGAGGCAAAGGATCATGTGATCCTTACTAGTGATACCAGGCTGGCCTGGTTGATAGTCCTAATTGGGATCCATTAGAGGCACTTCTGTCAGGCCCACAAGGTATCAATGTGTTTGGGCAACATGTAATCCATCAGCATACGTTTGAGCCTGTGCTCAAATATGGGGCTTTTCCTCACTGGTGCAGCAGTGAGAAATGACAATATTTACATCCTTCCAGGTAAGGTCAAAGGAAAGAGTCAGTACCTAGAATTCTTTGGTGAACTGGCTAGAGTCCTCCGAGAATCTGCCTAAGCAGGTGCAGCATTGTCAGACAAGGAAAAAGGGATGTGGACTCTGGTAATTCCCTAAGGCCCACCTACTACTTCCTGAAGTGGGCAAAGAGGCTCTGGCTACATTTCTGTTAAGGAAGGGTAAAGAGGCTTATAGGGCGGGGGAGAGGCTGAAGATGGTGGAAGAGTGTTGGGGCTTGTGTCTTCTGTCTGGGGCTCCTGTTCTTCCAGGGGTGGCACTAGAGAGGGGCTTTTGTGCAGCCCAAATGGGTCCCAGCCAGCAAGGTTCCCTAACATATGACTTGCATAGCTCCAAGTTTTCTCTTAGGACCATAGAAGCCTGTACATAAGGAAATTCTGTCCATTTCCCCTGCCTTTTGCAAAAGATGTCTAACTATAGTTGAGGCTCCCATTTTCTGTCCAGGCCTCATTGTCCTCAAGTTTATCCTGGGGCCAGGCTTCGTTACAAAAGAAAATGAGCTTTTTTCGTTTTAAAGAATCTAAAGAAAACTTGTCCCAGTGACTCAAAATATACGCAAGGGGTGAGTCCTTGGGGATGGAGGAGGTGTTTCCCATCATTCCTTCAGGGAGAGGATGCTCTTATAACAGAGAGGAGCACTAGCATTAAGAGGTCCCGTGGGGGCTCTCTAAGACAGGACTGGTTCCAGGCGTCCCCATCCACCTAGCCCTGTCGACTTTATCCACAATGGGGGTTAGCTGCTCCCCCATGTGGCAGTCCTGTTGGCTCCAGCGTTATGGGGCCTGTGTCCTATCCTAGCATCCGTGGTATCCAGGATGAGTGACCTTCCTGAAGGTTTCTCTATAGATTAATCCCTGTGTTCTGGGATATGTTCCCCTGGAACGGACATCCTCATGGTTCTAGGACCTATCTAAGTCCCAGCCTTTTTCTCTAAAAAGGTGGTAAGTTTCAGAAAACAGGCACTGGCCATTAAGGGAGATGGTTTGTGAAAAAGAAAAAACCCCTCTCTTTACCCTTCATTTTGTGGGTGGCACCCCTGGGGCCTTGGTGCCATTCTCATCCTCACCCCTTCCCACACATGCTCCGGCCAGCAGGCAGTGGGGCTGGGTGCAGGGGTGGATATGGCAGCTGAGGTGGAGGCACCATGACTGTAGTTAGGGGGATGGAGGGCCCCGTGACCCTGGAAGGACACTCCCAATTGTGTGACCTGGCAGAGGCACGCACAGCAAATGGAGGTCATTGCTCGGGCATGTATCCCCAGGGCACAGCCACATGCATGACCCACCCAGCTTGAGTTGCCTGCCCTGCCCTAGCAGGGCAGGATGGGGGTGGGGTCAGGGCAGACCCTGGAGGGAGCTGGTCAAACACCAGGAGACAGATGGTGAACAATGGTCCCACCACCATGAGTCCCAACCACGTGACATAGGACCATGCCCCTCCTAACACCCGGGGGTATGTGCACAGAGCACCTACAATGTGAGGGAGCTCCCAAAGAGATTGCAGCCACCATAACCATGGCACAAACTCTAAGTAAGGCTGTATTTCATATTTTTACACAATTGGATCTGTTGGCAGTTAATTAAATGGTGGATAAGGCAAACCCAGAGGTCAAATATCCTATGGTTCAGGTCCCTAGCTTCTTGTGAGGATGGCTGGAAACTTTCCCTGACATGCCTGGCACATATGTAACAGTAAGAAGTGGAAGACCTAGCAGAAAGGTTGGAAAATGCCTGGAAGATTTATTTTTCCCCATTTCCAGCAGAATAAGGCATGAGATAAGAGTGGAAAGTAAGAGTGAGGTATGGATGCAGAGTTGAGACAAGGATGGATAGGCATAGGTGGACCAATGATAAGCCTATGAGGGTAGCCGCGAGGAGGAGGTGGTGTTATGCTTTTAACTGTGTGCCTGAAATCATTGCGTGAAAATTGCCTTGAGGTGTGCAGGCAGACGTAGCATCTCTCTAGTCTGTTCCACAACCCACTTTTCCTCTCACAGGAGACTTCTTTTTCATAGCAAGCACCCTGATGGCTTTTAACTACTCGTCTTGCACCCACATTCTTTCAGCAATAGGTCTGAAAATGAGACAAACTATAAGAAAGAGGGGGAGAGAGACAGTGGGGAAGAGAGATGGAGATGGCTGGAGGTAAGGCCATGCCTCTCCCTCTTGAGAGTAACAGCGGGAAGTAAGGCAGTGCCTCTCAAGCCCAAGGGAGGTGAGAAGCTAAGTCTGAAAAGGCGGCAGAGAGTAAGAAAGCAAAAGAGAGAGAGAGTAAGGGAGCGAGTAGGAGAGAGTGGGAGAGTAATGGTGGGAAGTAAGATAATGCCTCTCAAGTGCAAGGGAGGAAAGAGGCTAAGGCTTACCAAATTCTCCTGGCTGGCTCGCCAATATATCCCTGGTGAATTTAAGGTTCTTGCCTCGTGAAAGAATTTGGAGATGAAGCAGGAAGGTTAAGAAAGTAAAGTGAGAATTTATTTAAGCAAGAATATGCTCTCAGAGGGAAAGTGGGCACACAGGTGAGGAGCTGTTGTCCTGGGTTTCTCTGGTGAGCTGGTTATGAGGGGCATACAAATGAAGGGGCAGAATATTCACTGGGGAAGGAGGGGTTTGGGGGTCGTATTCCCTGATTTTCATCCCAGCTCCATCTTCCCGAGGGTAGGAGGGATTTTTGTCCTTATTTTGTCCTTATTTTGTCCTTATTTAGCTTAGGTCAGAAGTATCATGGTGTCAGTGTATGATGGATACTTCTTATCTGTAAGGCTAATTTTATTGTAATGAGAGCAAAATGAGCAACAGGTCACATTCAAACATAGGGGATTCCTGTCTTTCCCCACCTTTCTTTGCTTCCAGGACACTTATCACCTAAAAGGTGTGGTTTCCTGTCAGACTGGATGTTCCTGCCTTTCTTTGTCTGCCCATGGATGCTCGCTGTTTACAAGATGTGTGACTTATTGCTACCTGGCCACTGCCCCCATTTCTCTGCTCATATCTAGCTACCTGTCTGCTGTAACAGTATCTCTAATCAGAGCAGCCTTTTGAGGTTGGCAGTATTATCCTTACCTCACAGTCGAGGAACCTAAGACTCAGGGAGGTTAAAAAATTGCTCAAAGTGACATAGTGGTGCACCCAGGACTGAAACTCAGGTTCTATGACTCCATAGTCTCCTATATCTATTTCTTGTCTAACTAAAAATATGTCTACCCACTCAAATGAAACTAAGCCAGGTCAATCAGGCAGATTAAGAGGATGGTGGGAAACTGAGTTTTCAGCTTTGTGCTGGAGACTACCTATTCCCATTCTCAGTTTGCAATCTACATGGAGATAAAAAATTCCCTACACCGCTGACACACATAATAGTTGAAATACATCGTGGTTCTTTTTTTTAAAATTTTGTTTCTTACATCTTTATTGGAGTATAATTGCTTTACAATGGTATGATAGTTTCTGCTTTATAACAAAGTGAATCATTTATACATATACATATGTTCCCATATCTCTTCTCTCTTGCATGTCCCTCCCTCCCACGCTCCCTATCCCACCCCTCTACGTGGTCACAAAGCACTGAGCTGATCTCCCTGTGCTATGGGACTGCTTTTCCCTAGCTATCTATTTTACATTTGGTAGTGTATATATGTCCATGCCACTCTCTCACTTTGTCACAGCTTACCCTTCCCCCTCCCCATATCCTCAAGTCCATTCTCTAGTAGGTCTGTGCTTTATTCAAGTCTTATCCCTAGGTTCTTCATGACATTATTTTTTTCTTAGATTCCATATATATGTGTTAGCATATGGTACTTGTCTTTCTCTTTCTGACTTACTTCACTCTGTATGACAGACTCTAGGCCCATCCAACTCATTAAAAATAGCTCAATTTCATTTCTTTTTATAGCTGAGTAATATTCCATTGTATATATGTGCCACATATTCTTTATCCATTCATCCGATGATGGACACTTAGGTTGCTTCCATGTCCTGGCTATTGTAAATAAGGCTGCAATGAACATTTTGGTACATGACTCTTTTTGAATTATGGTTTTCTCAGGGTATATGCCCAGTAGTGGGATTGCTGGGTCATATGGTAGTTCTATTTGTAGTTTTTTAAGGAACCTCCATACTGTTCTCCATAGTAGCTGTACCAATTCACAATCCCACAATCAGTGCAAGAGTGTTCCCTTTTCTCCAAATCCTCTCCAGCATTTATTGTTTCTAGATTTTTGATGATGGCCATTCTAACTGGTGTGAGATGATATCTCATTGTAATTTTGAGTTACATTTCCCTAATGATTAATGATGTTGAGCATTCTTTCATCTGTTTGTTGGCATTCTGTATATCTTCTTTGGAGAAATGTCTATTTAGGTCTTCTGCCCATTTTTGGATGGGGTTGTTTGTTTTTTTGTTATTGAGCTGCATGAGCTGCTTGTAAATTTTGGAGATTAATCCTTTGTCAGTTGCTTCATTTGCAAATGTTTTCTCCCATTCTGAGGGTTGTCTTTTGGTCTTGATTATGGTTTCCTTTGCTGTGCAAAAGCTTTGAAGTTTCATTAGGTCCCATTTGTTTATTTTTGTTTTTATTTCCATTACTCTAGGAGGTGGGTCAGAAAGGATCTTGCTGTGATTTATGTCATAGAGTGTTCTTCCTATGTTTTCCTCTAAGAGTTTGATAGTTTCTGGCCTTACATTTAGGTCTTTAATCCATTTTGAGCTTATTTTTGTGTATGGTGTTAGGGAGTGATCTAATCTCATACTTTTACATGTACCTGTCCAGTTTTCCCAGCACCATTTATTGAAGAGGCTGTCCTTTCTCCACTGTACATTCCAGCGTACTTTATCAAAGATACGCTGACTATATATGCGTGGGTTTATCTCTGGGCTTTCTATCCTGTTCTATCGATCTATCTTTCTGTTTTTGTGCCTGTCTTGATTACTGTAGCATTATAGTATAGTCTGAAGTCAGGGAGCCTGATTCATCTCCAGCTCTGTTTTTCTTTCTCAAGATTGCTTTGGCTATTCGGGGTCTTTTGTGTTTCCATACAAATTGTGAAACTTTTTGTTCTAGTTTTGTGAAAAATGCCAGTGGTAGATTGATAAGGATTGCATTGAATCTGTAGATTGCTTTGGGTAGTAGGGTCATTTTCACAATGTTGATTCTTCCCATCCAAGAACATGGTATATCTCTCCATCTATTTGTATCATCTTTAATTTCTTTCATCAGTGTCTTATAATTTTCTGCATACAGGTCTTTTCTCTCCTTAGGTAGGTTTATTCCTAGATATTTTATTCTTTTTGTTGCAATGATAAATGTGAATGTTTTCTTTTTTTTTTTTTTTTTCCGGTATGAGGGCCTATCACTGATGCAGCATCTCCCATCGCAGAGCACAGGCTCTGGACGTGCAGGCCCAGTGGCCACAGCTCACGGGCCCAGCCGCCCCATGGCACGTGGGATCCTCCTGGACTGGGGCATAAACCTGCGCCCCCTGCATTGACAGGCAGACCCCGAACCACTGCGCCACCAGGGAAGCCCGGGAGTGTTTTCTTGATTTCACTTTCAGATTTTTCATCATTAGTGTATAGTAATGCCAGAGTTTTCTGTGCATTAATTTTGTATCCTGCTACTTTATGAAATTCATTGATTAGCTCTAGTAGTTTTCTGGTAGCATCTTTAGGATTCTCTATGTATACTATCATGTCATCTGCAAACAGTGACAGCTTTACTTCTTCTTTTCTGATTTGGATTCCTTTTATTTCCTTTTCTTCTCTGATTGCTGTGGCTAAAACTTCCCTAACATGTTGAATAAGAATTGTGAGAGTGGGCAACCTTGTCTTGTTCCTGATCTTAGTGGAAATGCTTTCAGGTTTTCACCATTGAGGACGATGTTGGCTGTGGGTTTGTCATATAGAGCCTTTATTATGTTGAGGAAAGTTCCCTCTATGCCTACTTTCTGCAGGGTTTTTACCATAAATGGGTGTTGAATTTTGTCAAAAGCTTTCTCTGCATCTATTGAGATGATCATATGATTTTCCTCCTTCAATTTGTTAATATGGTGTATCACATTGGTTGATTTGTGTATATTGAAGAATTCTTGCATTCCTGGGATAAACCCCACTTGATAATGGTGCATGATCTTTTTAATCTGCTGTTGGATTCTGTTTGCTAGTATTTTGTTGAGGATTTTTACATCTATGTTCATCAGTGATAGTGGCCTGTAGTTGTCTTTCTTTGTGTCTTCATTGTCTGGTTTTGGTATCAGGGTGATGGTGGCCTCATAGAATGAGTTTGGGAGTGTTCCTGCCCCTGCTGTAGTTTGGAAGAGTTTGAGAAGAATAGGTGTTAGCTCTTCTCTAAATATTTGATAGAATTCGCCTGTGAAGCTATCTGGTCCTTAGCTTTTGTTTGTTGGAAGATTTTTAATCACAGTTTCAATTTCAGTGCTTGTGATTGGTCTGTTCATATTTTCTATTTCTTCCTGCTTTAGTCTTGGTCATTGTGTATTTCTAAGAATTTGTCT
This sequence comes from Neophocaena asiaeorientalis asiaeorientalis, assembly GCF_003031525.2. Classification (NCBI taxonomy): domain Eukaryota; kingdom Metazoa; phylum Chordata; class Mammalia; order Artiodactyla; family Phocoenidae; genus Neophocaena; species Neophocaena asiaeorientalis. The sequence goes on from NW_020173385.1 coordinate 222,404, forward strand.
ATTTCTTCCAGGTTGTCCATTTTATTGGCATAGAGTTGCTTGTAATAAGCTCTCATGATCTTTTGTATTTCTGAATGTCAGTTGATACTTTTCATTTTTCATTTCTAATTCTATTGATTTGCGTCTTCTCCTTTCTTTTCTTGATGAGTCTGGCTAAAGGTTTATCAATTTTGTTTATCTTCTCAAAGAACCAGCTTTTAGTTTTATTGATCTTTGCTATTGTTTCCTTCATTTCTTTTTCATTTATTTCTGATCTGATCTTTATGTTTCCTTGCCATTTGCCAACTTTGGGGTTTTTTTGTTCTTCTTTCTCTAATTGCTATAGGTGCAAGTTTAGGTTGTTTTTTTGAGATGTTTCTTGTTTCTTAATGTACAATTGTATTGCTATTAACATCCCTCTTAGAACTGCTTTTGCTGCATCCCATAGGTTTTGGGTTGTCATTTGTTTTTAGGTATTCTTTATTTGGTCTTTGATTTCTTCAGTGATCACTTTGTTATTAAGTAGTGTATTGTTTAGCCTCCATATGTTTGTATTTTTTACAGATCTTTTCCTGTAATTGATATCTAGTCTTATAGCATTTTAGTTGGAAAAGATACTTGATACAATTTCAATTTTCTTAAATTTACCAAGGCTTGATTTGTGACCCAAGGTATGGTCTCTCCTGAAGAATGTTCCATGAGCACTTGAGAAGAAAGTGTATTCTGTCATTTTTGGATGGAATGTCCTATAAATATCAATTAAGTCCATCTTGTTTAATGTATCATTTAAAGCTTGTGTTTCCTTATTTATTTTCATTTTGGATGATCTGTCCATGGGTGAAAGTGGAGTGTTACATTCCCCTACTATGAATGTGTTACTGTCGATTTCCCCTTTTATGGCTGTTAGTATTTGCCTTATGTATTTAGGTGCTCCTATGTTGGGTGCATAAATATTTACAATTGTTATTTCTTCTTCTTGGATCAATCCCTTGATCATTATGTAGTGTCCTTTTTGTCTCTTCTAATAGTCCTTATTTTAAACTTTATTTTGTCCTATATGAGAATTACTACTCCAGCTTTCTCTTGGTTTCCATTTGCATGGAATATCTTTTTCCATCCCTGCACTTTCAGTCTGCATGTGTCTCTAGATCTGAAGTGGGTCTCTTGTAGACAGCGTTTATATGGGTGTTGTTTTTTTGTATCCATTCAGCCAGTCTGTGTATTTTGTGGGAGCATTTATTCCATTTACATTTAAGGTAATTATCGATATGTATGTTCCTATTCCCATTTTCTTAATTGTTTTGTGTTTTTTATTATCGGTCTTTTCCTTCTCTTGTGTTTATTTCCTAGAGAAGATCCTTTAGAATTTGTTGTAAAGGTGTTTGTGGTGCTGAGCTCTCTCAACTTTTGCTTTTCTGTAAAGGTTTTAATTTCTCCATCAAATCTGAATGATATCCTTGCTGGGGAGAGTAATCTTGGTTGTAGGTTTTTCTCCTTCATCACTTTAAATATGTCCTGCCAGTCCCTTCTAGCTTGCAGAGTTTCTGCTGAAAGATCAGCTGTTAACCTTATGGGGATTCCCTTGTGTGTTATTTGTTGTTTTTCCCTTACTGCTTTTCATGTTTTCTTTGTATTTAATTTTTGACAGTTTGATTAATATGTGTCTTGGCGTATTTCTCCTTGGATTTATTCTGTATGGGACTCTCTGTGCTTCCTGGACTTGATTAAATATTTCCTTTCCCATATTAGGGAAGTTTTCAAGTATAATCTCTTCAAATATTTTCTCAGTCCCTTTCGTTTTCTCTTCTTCTTCTGGGACCCCTATAATTTGTATGTTGATGTGTTATTGTTGTCCCAGTGGTCTGTGAGACTGTCCTCAATTCTTTTCATTCTTTTTTCTTTACTCTGCTCTGCAGTAGTTATTTCCACTATTTTATCTTCCAGGTCACTTATCCGTTCTTCTTCCTCAGTTATTCTGCTATTGATCCCTTCTAGAGTACTTTTAATTTCATTTATTATGTTCATTGTTGCTTGTTTCATCTTTATTCCTTTTAGGTGCTTGTTAAATGTTTCATGCACTTTCTCTATTCTATTTCCAAGATTTTGGATCAACTTTACTATCATTATTCTGAATTCTTGTTCAGGTAGAGTGCCTATTTCCTGTTGATTTGTTAGCTCTGGTGGGTTTTTATCTTGCTCCTTCATCTGCTGTGTGTTTTTCTGTCTTCTCAGTTTGTTTATCTTACTGTGTTTGGGGTCTCCTTTTTGCAGGCTGCAGGTTCGTTTTTCCCGTTGTTTTTGGTGTCTGTCCCCAGAGGCTAAAGTTCGTTCAGTGGGTTGTATAGGCTTCCTTTTGGGAGGGGGACTAGTGCCTGTGTTCTGGTGGATGAGGCTGTGTCTTGTCTTTCTGTTGTACCGGTCCACGTCTGGTGGTGTGTTTTATGGTGTCTGGGGACTTATTATGATTTTAGGCAGCCTCTCTGCTAATTGGTGGTGTTGTGTTCGTGTCTTGCTAGTTCTTTGGCATAGGGTGTCCAGCACTGTAGCTTGCTGGTCGTTGGGTGAAGCTGGGTGTTGGTGTTGAGATGGAGATCTCTGGGAGATTTTCACCATTTGATATTACGTGGAGCTGGGAGGTCTCTTGTGGAGCAGTGTCCTGAAGTTGGCTGTCCCACCTCAGAGGCACAGCACTGACTCCTGGCTGTAGCACAAAGAGCCTCTCATCCCCACGGCTCAGAATAAAAGGGAGAAAATTTAAGAAAGAAAAAAGAAAGAAAGAAAGAAAGGATGGAAGGAAGAAAGGAAGGAAGAGAATAAAAGAAAATAAAATTAAGGTAAAATAAAATAATTAAAAAGTAATTATTAAGAAAAAAAGTTTTTTTTTAAGTAACAAAAAAACAAAATACCGACGGATAGAACCCTAGGACAAATAGAGAAAGCAAAGCTATACAGACGAAATGTCACAGAGAAGCATACATGTACACATGCACAAAAAGAGGAAAAGGGGAAAAAATAATAAATCTTGCTGTCAAAGTCCACCTCCTCAATTTGGGATGATTCCTTGTCTATACAGGTGTTCTACAGATGCAGGGTACATCAAGTTGATTGTGGAGATTTAATCTGCTGCTCCTGAGGCTGCTGGGAGAGATTTCCTTTTCTCTTCTTTGTTCGCACAGCTCCCGGGGTTCAGCTTTGAATTTACTGGCCATCATTGGATGAATGGATAAAGAAGATATGGCACATGTTTACAATGGAATATTACTCAGCAATAAAAAGAAATGAAATTGAGCTATTTGTAACGAGGTGGATAGACCTAGAGTCTGTCATACAGAGTGAGGTAAGTCAGAAAGAGAAAGACAAATACCATATGCTAACACATATATATGGAATTTAAGAAGAAAATGTTATGAAAAACCTAGGGGTAATACAGGAATAAAGACACAAACCTATTAGAGAATGGAGTTGAGCATATGGGTAGCGGGGAGTGTAAGCTGTGACAAAGCGAGAGAAAGGCATGGACATATATACACTTCCAAACATAAGGTCGATAACTAGTGGGAAGCAGCTGCATATCACAGGGAGATCAGCTTGGCGCTTTGTGACCTCCTTGAGGGGTGGAATAGGGAGCGTGGGAGGGAGGGAGATGCTAGAGGGAAGACATATGGGAACATATGTATATGTATAGCTGATTCACTTTGTTATAAAGCAGAAACTAACACACCATTGTAAAGCAATTATACCCCAATAAAGATGTTTAAAAAAAAATATATGCAAATCAATCAATGTGATAAACATATTAACAAATTGAAGGTGAAACACCATATGATCATCTCAATAGATGCAGAGAAAGCTTTTGACAAAATTCAACACCGATTTATGATAAAAACCCTGCAAGAAGTAGGCATAGAGTGAACTTTCCTCAACATAATAAAGGCCCTATATGACAAACCCACAGCCAACATCGTCCTCAATGGTGAAAAACGGAAAGCATTTCCACTAAGATCAGGAGCAAGACAAGTTTGGCCACTCTCACCACTCTTATTCAACATTGTTTTGGAAGTTTTAGCCACAGCAATCAGAGAAGAAATGGAAATAAAAGGATTCCAAATCGGAAAAGAAGAAGTAAGGTTGTCACTGTTTGCAGATGACATGGTAATATACATAGAGAATCCTAAAGATGCTACCAGAAAACTACTAGAGCTAATCAATGTACTTGGTACAGTAGCAGGATACAAAATTAATGCACAGAAATCTCTGGCATTCCTATACACTAATGATGAAAATTCTGAAGGTGAAATCTAGAAAGCACTCCCATTTACCATTGCAACAAAAATAATAAAATATCTAGGAATCAACCTTCCTAGGGAGACAAAAGACCTGTATGCATAAAATTATAAGACACTGATGAAAGAAATTAAAGGTGATACAAATAGATGGAGAGATATACCATGCTCTTGGATTGGAAGAATCAACACTGTGAAAATGGCTGTACTCCCCAAAGCAATCTACAGATTCAATGCAGTCCCTATCAAACAACCAGTGGCATTTTTCACAGAACTAGAACCAAAAATTTCACAATTTGTATGGAAACACAAAAGACCCCGAATAGCCAAAGCAATGTTGAGAACGAAAAATGGAGCAGGAGGAATCAGGCTCCCTGACTGCAGACTATTCTACAAAGCTACAGTAATCAAGACAGTATGGTACGTATGGTACTGGCACAAAAACAGAAAGATAGATCAGTGGAACAGGATAGAAAGACCGGAGATAAACCCATGCACATATGGTCACCTTATCTTTGATAAAGGAGGCAAGAATGTACAGTGGAGAAAGGCCAGCCTCTTCAATAAGTGGTGCTGTTAAAACTGGACAGGTACATGTAAAAGTATGAGATTGGATCACTCCCTAACACCATACACAAATATTAGCTCAAAATGGACTTAAGACCTAAATGTAAGTGCAGAAACTATGAAACTCTTAGAGGAATTCATAGGCAGAACACTCTATGACAGAAATCACAGCAAGATCCTTTTTGACCCACTTCCTAGAGAAATGGAAATAAAAACAAAAATAAACTAATGGGACCTAATGAAACTTCAAGTCTTTTGCACAGCAAAGGAAACCATAAAGAAGACCAAAATACAACCCAAAGAATGGGAGAAAATATTTGCAATTGAAGAAACTGACAAAGGATTAATCTCCAAAATTTATAAGCAGCTCATGCAGCTCAATAACAAAAAAGCAAACAACCCAATCCAAAAACGGGCAGAAAACCTAAATAGACATTTTTCCAAAGAAGATATAGAGACTGCCAACAAACACATGAAAGAATGCTCGACAGCGTTAATCAGAGAAATGCAAATCAAAACTACAATGAGACATCATCTCACACCAGTCAGAATGGCCATCATCAAAAAATCTAGAAACAATAAATACTGGAGAGGGTGTGGAAAAAAGGGAATACTCTTGCACTGCTGTTGGGAATGTGAATTGGTACAGCCACTATGGAGAAGAGTATGGAGTTTCATTAAAAAACTACAAATAGAACTACCATATGACCCAGCAATCCCACTATTGGGCATATACCCTGAGAAAACCAAAATTCAAAAAGAGTCATGTACCAAAATGTTAATTGCACCTCTATTTACAATAGCCCGGAGTTGTAAACAACCTTAATTTCCATCATCAGGTGAATGGATAAAGAAGATGTGGCCCATATATGCAATGGAATATTACTCAGCCATAATAAGGAACAAAATTGAGCTATTTGTAATGAGGTGGATAGACCTAGAGTGTGTCATACAGAGTGAAGTAAGTCAGAAAGAGAAAGACAAATACTGTATACTGGGCATATATATGGAATTTAAGAAAAAAAATTTCATGCAGAACGTAGGGGTCAGACAGGAATAAAGACATAGAGCTACTACAGAATGGACTTGAGGATATGGGGAGAGCGAAGGGTAAGCTGTGACAAAGCGAGAGAGAGGCATGGACATATATACACTACCAAACATAAGGTAGAAAGCTAGTGAGAAGTAGCCACATAGCACAGGGAGATCAGCTCGGTGCTTTGTAACTGCCTGGAGGAGTGGGATAGGGAGGGTGGGAGGGAGGGAGTCGCAAGAAGGAAGAGATATGGGAACATACCCGAATAGCCAAAGCAATGTTGAGAACGAAAAATGGAGCAGGAGGAATCAGGCTCCCTGACTGCAGACTATTCTACAAAGCTACAGTAATCAAGACAGTATGGTACGTATGGTACTGGCACAAAAACAGAAAGATAGATCAATGGAACAGGAGAGAAAGACCGGAGATAAACCCATGCACATATGGTCACCTTATCTTTGATAAAGGAGTCAGGAATGTACAGTGGAGAAAGGCCAGCCTCTTCAATAAGTGGTGCTGTTAAAACTGGACAGGTACATGTAAAAGTATGAGATTGGATCACTCCCTAACACCATACACAAATATTAGCTCAAAATGGACTTAAGACCTAAATGTAAGTGCAGAAACTATGAAACTCTTAGAGGAATTCATAGGCAGAACACTCTATGACAGAAATCACAGCAAGATCCTTTTTGACCCACTTCCTAGAGAAATGGAAATAAAAACAAAAATAAACTAATGGGACCTAATGAAACTTCAAGTCTTTTGCACAGCAAAGGAAACCATAAAGAAGACCAAAATACAACCCAAAGAATGGGAGAAAATATTTGCAATTGAAGAAACTGACAAAGGATTAATCTCCAAAATTTATAAGCAGCTCATGCAGCTCAATAACAAAAAAGCAAACAACCCAATCCAAAAACGGGCAGAAAACCTAAATAGACATTTTTCCAAAGAAGATATAGAGACTGCCAACAAACACATGAAAGAATGCTCGACAGCGTTAATCAGAGAAATGCAAATCAAAACTACAATGAGACATCATCTCACACCAGTCAGAATGGCCATCATCAAAAAATCTAGAAACAATAAATACTGGAGAGGGTGTGGAAAAAAGGGAATACTCTTGCACTGCTGTTGGGAATGTGAATTGGTACAGCCACTATGGAGAAGAGTATGGAGTTTCATTAAAAAACTACAAATAGAACTACCATATGACCCAGCAATCCCACTATTGGGCATATACCCTGAGAAAACCAAAATTCAAAAAGAGTCATGTACCAAAATGTTAATTGCACCTCTATTTACAATAGCCCGGAGTTGTAAACAACCTTAATTTCCATCATCAGGTGAATGGATAAAGAAGATGTGGCCCATATATGCAATGGAATATTACTCAGCCATAATAAGGAACAAAATTGAGCTATTTGTAATGAGGTGGATAGACCTAGAGTGTGTCATACAGAGTGAAGTAAGTCAGAAAGAGAAAGACAAATACTGTATACTGGGCATATATATGGAATTTAAGAAAAAAAATTTCATGCAGAACGTAGGGGTCAGACAGGAATAAAGACATAGAGCTACTACAGAATGGACTTGAGGATATGGGGAGAGCGAAGGGTAAGCTGTGACAAAGCGAGAGAGAGGCATGGACATATATACACTACCAAACATAAGGTAGAAAGCTAGTGAGAAGTAGCCACATAGCACAGGGAGATCAGCTCGGTGCTTTGTAACTGCCTGGAGGAGTGGGATAGGGAGGGTGGGAGGGAGGGAGACGCAAGAAGGATGAGATATGGGAACATATGTATATGTATAACTGATTCACTTTGTTATAAAGCAGAAACTAACACACCATTGTAAAGTAATTATATACCAATAAAGATGTAAAAAAATAGAATTAGAAATGAAGAAGGAAAAGTAACAACTGACCGTGCAGAAATACAAAAGATCATGAGACATTACTGCAAGCAATTCTATTCCAATAAATGGATGAAATGGACAAATTCTTAGAAATGTACAACCTGCTGAGACTAAACCAGGAAGATATAGAAAATATGAACAGACCAATCACAAGCACTGAAATTGAAACTGTGATTAAAAATCTTCCAAAAAACAAAAGCCCCCGACCAGATGGTTTCACTGGCGAATTCTATCAAACATTTAGAGAAGAGCTAACACCTATCCTTCTCAAACTCTTCCAAAATATAGCAGAGTGCAGAACACTCCCTAACTCATTCTTCGAGGCCACCATCACCCTGATACCAAAACCGGACAAAGATGTCACAAAGAAAGAAAACTACTGGACAATATCAATGATGAACATAGGTGCTAAAATCCTCAACAAAATACTAGCAAACAGAATCCAACAGCACATTAAAAGGATCATACTCCATGATCAAGTGTGGTTTATTCCAGGAATGCAAGGATTCTTCAGTAGACAGATATCAAACAGCATGGTACACCATATTATCAAATTGAAAGAGAAATACAATATGATCATCTCAACAGATGCAGAAAAAGCTTCGGAGAAAATTCAACATGAATTTATGATAAAACCCTGCAGAAAGAAGGCATACTGGGAACTTTCTTCAACATAATAAAGTTCATATATGACAAACCCACCACCAACATCGTCATAAATGGTGAAAAACTGAAACCATTCCCACTAAGATCAGGAACAAGACAAGGTTGCCCACTCTCACCCCCTTATTAAACATAGTTTTGGAAGTTTTATCCACAGCAATCAGATAAGAAAAAGAAATAAATGGAATGCAAATTGGAAAGGAAGAAGTAAAGCTGTCACTGTTTGCAGATGATATGATACTATACATAGAGAATCCTAAAGATGCTACCAGAAAACTCCTAGAGCTAATCAATGAATTTGGTCAAGTAGCAGGATACAAAATTAATGCAGAGAAGTCTCTGGCATTCCTATACAGTAATGATGAAAAATGTGAAAGTGAAATCAAGAAAACACCCCCATTTACCATTGTAGCAAAAATAATAAAATATCTAGGAATAAATCGACCTAAGGAGACAAAAGAACTGTATGCAGAAAATTATAAGACACTGATGAAAGAAATTAAAGATGATACAAGTAGATGGAGAGATATACCATGTTCTTGGATTGGAAGAATCAACATTGTGAAAATGACTGTACTACCCTAAGCAATCTACAGATTCAATGCAATCCCTATCAAACTACCACTGGCATTTTTTATAGAACTAGAACAAAAAATTTCACAATTTGTAGGGGAACAAAAAAGACCGCTTATAGCCAAATGTATCTTGAGAACGAAAAATGGAGCTGGAGGAATCAGGCTCCCTGACTTTAGAGTATACTACAAAGCTACAGTAATCAAGAGAGTATGGTACTGGCACAAAAACAGAAAGATAGATCAATGGAACAGGATAGAAAGCTCAGAGATAAACCCACGCACATATGGTCACCTTATCTTTGATAAAAGGGGCAAGAATATACAGTGGAGAAAACACATCCTCTTCAATAAGTGGTGTTGGGACAACTGGACAGATATATGTAAAAGTATGAAATTAGAACACTCCCTAGCATCATGCACAAAAATAAACTCAAAATGGATTAAAGACCTAAATGTAAGTCCAGTCACTATAAGAATCTTAGAGGAAAACATAGGGAGAACACTCTATGACATAAGTCACAGAAAGATCCTTTTTGACCCACCTCCTAGAGAAGTGGAAATAAAAATAAAAATAAACAAATGGAACCTAATGAAACTTCAGATTTTTTCACAGCAAAGGAAACCATAAAGAAGACCAAAAGACATCCCTCAGAATGGGAGAAAATATTTGCAAATGAATCAACTGACAAAGGATTAATGTCCAAAATTTACAAGCAGCTCATGCAGCTCAATAAAAAAAACCAAGCAACCCAATCCAAAAATGGGCAGAAGCCCTAAATAGACATTTCTCAAAAGAAGATATACAGATTGCCAACCAACACATGAAATAATGCTCAACATTATTAATCATTAGGGAAATGCAAATCAAAACTACAAGAGATATCATCTCACACCGGTCAGAGTTGTCATCATCAAAAAATCTAGAAACAATAAATGCTGGAGAGGGTGTGGAAAAGGGAACCCTCTTGCACTGTTGTTGGGAATGTAAATTGATACAGCCACTATGGAGAACAGTATGGAGTTTCCTTACGAAACTACAAATATATCTACCATACGAGCCAGCAATCCCACTACTGGGCATATACTCTGCGCAAACCGTAATTCAAAAAGAGTCATGTACGAAAATGTTCATTGCAGCTCTATTTACCATAGCCAGGAATTGGTAGCAACCTAAGTGTCCACCAACAGATGAATGGATAAAGATAATATGGCACCTATATACAATGGAATATTACTCAGCTATATAAAGAAATGAAATTGAGTTATTTGTAGTGAGGTGGATGGACCTCGAGTCTGTCATACAGAGTGAAGTAAGTCAGAAAAATAAAAACAAATACCATATGCTAACACATATATATGGAGTCTAAGAGAAAAAAAAAAAAGGTCATGAAGAACCTAGGGGTAAGACGTGATTAAAGACACAGACCTACTAGAGCATGGACTTGAGTATATGGGGAGGGGGAAGGGTAAGCTGTGACAAAGTGAGAGAGTGGCATGGACATATATACACTACCAAACGTAAAATAGATAGCTAGTGGGAAGTCGCTGCATAGCACATGGAGATCAGCTAGGTGGTTTGTGACCACCTAGAGGGGTGGGATAGGGAGGGTGGGAAGGAGGGAGATGCAAGCGGGAAGAGGTATGGGAAAATATGTATAACTGATTCACTTTGTTATAAAGCAGAAACTAATACACCATTGTAAAGCAATTATACTCCAATAAAGATGTTGAAAAAATAATCATAAAAAAATATGTGGCAAAGTAATGGTGTGCAAGCTCTGACCTTGAAACCTGAGATTTTGTGTGTTTACATTTGTCTCTCTTGTTTCTCTGCCATCCGTTACATGAGAATATGCCTGAATTAGCCTTGGGGATATAGGGAACAGAGCCCACTCATCCAAGCCATAGCCATCCTAGATTAGCCCACTACTAACTGACTGCCAGACAAATGAGTGAGCCCTCTGAGACTAGAAGAACTGCTCAGCTGTACCCATCCTAATTTGCCAACCCACAGACTCAAGAACTAAATACTTACTCTTTTTAAGTGACTGAATTTTGAGTGGTTTGGTATGCAGCATTATAGTGTCAGTAGATAACTGGAAACAAAAGGTCATTGAAAATTTTTTTAAGTTGTTTCCAGAGGTACTACATAGGAGATAGAGGCACTGGGTATTGGTTCCTTATTTTTAGAGTCATATCAGGCACAGAACATTAAAAGATGAAAGGAATTTAAGAGGTAATTGATTCAGTTTGCTCATTTTACCAATGAAAAGCTGTGTCCCAGAGAGGAAAAATTATTTATCCAATGTTACTGGAAGGAAGCAGAATAAAACCTAGTTTTCTTCAGTTTTGGTCCACTGTTCTTTCTATAACATAAGAGAGTAGAGTATCTAATAGGGCTATAACCTAATGCGAACAAAAGAAAAAGAAAAGAAAAAAAAGAAAACCAATGCTTTTTTGGGCAGTGGACAGGGGCATATTTAACAGTGAAAAAGGAAGAAGCACATGAGAAAGAGCCATAGGCTCCAAGGAAAAGGGTTTATTGAGGGAGCAACACCCCGAAGAAGATGAAAAGGACCATGATTCAGAATATAGTTGGTGGATTAAACTTTAGAGTTTCTCATCCAAAGTTCTCAAAAAAACTTGTGTACACTCACATTTAACTCCTCAACCAACTGCACTCTGGCTTCTATGCTTCCTTCAGTGCTCTCACTCCTAATTGCTAAGTCCTTATCTTACTCTACTGCATTGACACTGTTGATCACTCCTAATCTCTCCTGGAAACACTTCCGTCTCGTTGTCCATGACATCAAACTCTCTTGGTTCTCATAATCATCTATGTCTTCTTAATGGACTCCTCTTCCTCCACCTGCCCTTCAAAAGTAGGTGTTCTCTCTGCCTCCTGCTCTTCTCAATCTTCAAACTCTCCCTACATAGTGAAATCCACTCTCATAATTTCAACTACCACAATAGGCTATTCAAACTATTGCTTTTACTTGCTCAGTGTGCATTTCCATCCTCTTTCTAGTTCTTTTGAAGAATTCCTCCCTTACTCCATACAGTCCTGGTGAGGTGTCATACATGGTGCTCTGCACCCTCCCTGCCACAGGAGTAGACATGGGGCCTAGACTGAGCCAATCATGTTATCTCCTTTTCTTGAACACAGTAACGATGAAAGAATGAATATTTGTCCAAGTTGGCCTAATCAGAGGCCTCCCTAGGTCTTTTTTGCTAGAACTAGTAGGAAAGACTGTCTTCTTTTTGGATAATGAGTTGTAAAGATACAGGCCTAGGGTGGTCAGTGGACAACTTTTTCACCATCTGGAGGAAGGCAGCAAAAGAGAATGAGTCACAGAAACAGAATCTGACAGCTGAGGAACATATCAGGAGGTTTGGGCCCTGAATCAAGCTATGTCTGAAGGCACAAGCTGTACTCCTGGATGGATGAGCCAATAATTAGTTTCAGGAATTCTGATAACTCTGAAATCTCCAGTCCAGAACTTTGATTATGATTTCTAGCATGATATAGAAATAATTGCCTGCTAGACGGTCACTTGAAATTCCCATATGCTCTTCAAGCTTATCATGTCTTAACTGGACTTGACTGGCCCCCCAAAGCCTGCTCCTCCTTCTATGTTCCTTATTTTAGAGAACAGAATTACCATTATACCCAGTTACTCAAGTTAAAAATCTAAGAATTTGCCCTAAACTCCCTTCTTACTTCCCTATATTTATTGTCACCAATACTGCTAGTTTTACTCATTAAACCTAGCTCAACTCCATCTCTTCCTCTCTATCCCCACTTCCACAGTTTGGTTCCAGTCCTCTTGTTTGGACTATAGCAACAAACCCCTATGTAATCTCCTGCTTCCATATTGCCCGGCTCAAATCTATTTGTCACACTGTTGCCAGAGTTACCTACTTTCAGTATAGATTTGACCACATCTCTCCTCAGTTTAAATCTCTCCACTGCCTCCCCATCTTCTCCAAGACAAAGCTGAAACTCTTTATAACATGGATTATAAGGACTTTTGTTATCTGACCCTATATTTCCTCTCTAGCCTCATTTTACATGACTCCTGGCCTTAAATTCTGTGCTCCAGCAACAATGAACTACTTGCTCTCAAGCATGCACTGTGCCATTGCTCATGCTGTATCCTCTGCAATGCCCTCTATACCCACATTTTCCTTTAAAAATCAGCCAGGCCTCACCTCACCAGGAAGTCAACTGCCCTCCCCACTTCCTACCCCCACCCTATTCCACCTTGTTTAGATATTCTCTTCTGTGCTACCATGATACCCTTCATTCCTTCAATAAATATTTATTGAGTGCCAATTAAAGTGGTCAAGACAGTCTCTGCCTTCATGGAGGTGACATTTTCTTGCCTTCTCTTGTGGTAAAGTTCATATCTGTCACTGCACTTTACACTGAATTAAGTTGAATTATACTTACCTGTTTGTCTTTTCTGCTAGATCATGACATATAAAAGACAAAAATCATGACTAATTTACCTTTTTACCCACAGAACCTGGCAGGAAAACTGGTACATGATAGGCACTCAATATTTGTTGAATGATTTAGACTCAGGAGGATCATTCCAGAAGACCAGGTAGGAGGAAAACAGGAGTAAGATTAGGTCTGACCCCAGGTGGACAGGGGAGGAGAGATAAGAGAGATAGATAAAGAGATAAAACTAACTACAATGTGGAAAGCACGTTAATAGAGGCTATAGGAGCCCAGGGACGTGGTGTTTTCAAGCAGTGTGTTGAGGTGAAGTTGGTGGCCCATGAGGCTATTCACTCTGTAAGTTAGCAATCTTCTCTGGAAGGGGGAAGCCTGCTGCTCTTCTATAAGGGAGAGATTATATGCTGGATGTTTAGGGTATGCTTTCATAGACTCCTCCCTCATATTAGCCCTGCAAGCTATGTATTATTAGCACCATTTTAATAATGATAAAGCAGAGACTCAGAGGTGAAATTATTTACCCAAGGCCACACAGTTAGTAAGTGGCAGAACTGCGACTTGAGCCCAGGTCTCTCTGATTCTAGAGAACATAATCAGTTAGAATTAGGTTCAACTGTATATAAGAGAAAAATACCAGACAAGAATGGTTTAAATAAGATAGAGGCTTATTTCTCTCTCATATAAAAAGTCTAAAGGTGGGAGGTCAAGGGCTGGTATGGTGATTCCCTGGCATTACTTGGAACCTAAGCTTCAATTGCTTGGTGCCACCATCTTCAGTATTAGTTTCCTTCCTGAAAGTTACCTCATGGTCCAAGACGGCTGCTGAACCCAATCCATTATATCTGCATACCGGACAGCAGTTAGAAGTAGGGGAAAATAAAAGAGTAATTTTTTCCCAGGCAAGTCAGCTCCCTTTAAGCTACCTTATTAGAATTTAAACACAGCACTTCTGCTTATATCTCCTTGCTAGGAAGCTTAGTCACACAGGCATATCTAGCTGTGAGGGAGGCTGAGAAATGTACTATTTCAGCTAAGTGAATTGCTGCCCCAAATAAGAAGAGGGACTAGGTATTGAGTGCAGCAAGCAATCTCTGTAACAAATATTTGTTTAAATAAATTTTAAGGGAGGAGGGCCTTCAAGATGGCAGAGGAGTAAGACGTGGTGATCACTTTCCTCCCTACAAATACATCAAAAATACATCTACATGTGGAAAAACTCCTACAGAACACCTACTGAACGCTGGCAGAAGACCTCAGACTTCCCAAAAGGCAAGAAAATACCCACGTACCTGAGTAGGGTAAAAGAAAAAGAAAAAACAGAGACAAAGGAATAGGGATGGGACCTGCACATCATTCAGGCTATAAAGGTCAGATCCCAGGGAGAGGACTGGGGTTGGCTGTGCGAACACAGCCTGAAGGGGGCTGGTGCACCACAGCTAACTGGGAGTCCAGGAAAAAGTTTGGAACTGCCTAAGAGTCAAGAGACCATTGTTTTGGGGTGTGTGAGGAGAGGAGATTCAGAACACTGCCTAAACCAGCTACAGAGACGGGCGCGAGCTGTGGCTATCAGCACGGGCACCAGAGAAGGGCATGAAACACTAAGGCAGCCGCTGTAGCCACCAAGAATCCTGTGTGCAAGCACAGGTCACTATCCACACTTCCCCTCCTGGGAGCCTGTGCAGCCCACCACTGCCAGGGTCCCATGATACAGGGACAACTTGCCTGGGAAAACACACGGCACACCTCAGGCTGTTGCAATGTCATGCTGGCCTCTGCCGCTGCAAGGTCAACCTGCATTCCGTACCG